>NW_015558551.1:0-2323 GCF_001515605.1 Sinocyclocheilus anshuiensis | reverse complement strand
GGGGTCGTGGGGTCCGAGGGAAATGTGTCCAACTGGAACGTACGCTGCGGGATTCAGTCTAAAGGTAAGTTAAGAATTGAATTATGGTAGTATGGGGTTTGTTTAATGCTTGAAAGTGAGCTGGTGACTGAGGGTTCAAGGTTCAAATCCTTAGGGAAAAAAAATCCCTGGAGTTGCTGTTAGTGATTCAATTCCAGGCTGTTTCTAAAACTCTGGAGTTGTGTTTAGTGATTCAGTTCCAAGTGTTTCTAAGGAAACTGCACCTGCTCAAGTTTTTGACTGCTTTGGTTCATACTAAAGAAACCAAGTTGAATGTTACTATGGATTGGGTTAATCCAGGGATTCCCAGCCCTGTTTCTGAACATACACCAACAGTAAATGTTTGATTCAACTGAACACGTCTTTAGTAGACCTCCAAAATGTGTGATGTTGGTGGACCTCCAGGAACACTAGAGGTTTGGAGTTAAGATTACTCCTTTTGTCTTTCTTATGTCTTACTGTTGTGGTTTTTGTTTAAGGTGGAAGCTCCTATTGGTCGTGGGGATGATACTGCAGTCAATGGGATTCGCCTTCACTGTGTTGAGATTTTTCAAGGCTTCTCACACTCTTATCACGACTACGCCTCAGTTCAGTCAGATGTAGGCAGGTAATGGGCTAAAGAGTAATCCTGTAGCAGGTTTGCAGTTAAGAATTGTTACATTAAGAGTAGGAGGCAGTTTTTTCATAAGCTAGACAATTTAATTAATGACTATTGGTTTGATCAGCAAAACTGTTTATTCTTCAGCTGGGGTCGGTGGACTGATATCAAATGGTGTCCTTCTGGATTCTTGACTGCTTTTCAGCTGAGAGTCGAGAAATCTCAAGGAGATGGTGATGACACGGCCGCAAACAACATCATGTGAGTTTGTGCTGTGCTAAAAATCCTTTAAACTAATTTGGTGCTCTAAAATGACTGGTCTTTAACAAATTGCTTGTAAATTATTATTATTATTATTATTATTTTTATTATTGTTGTTAACTATCATCACCAAATCTTACTGGAATTGATTGCAGGGCTCCAGACTGCGACTAAAAATATTAATTCGTGAGTAATATTTTTGCTGAGGTCGCCACTGGCGACTATATAAATAGGGCTCCAGACTGTGACGAAAGTGGTTGCATTTGCGGCTTAAAATTATTAATTTGAGTTTGCTGACGTCGCCACTGACGAGTGGCTGTGCACAGTTTTGGTGAGAAAACGACCAGTGCTAACGGTGCACTTGCTAAAAGCAGATCTGGTTGTGGCATTGGTGGTGTTGTGATAATACTGTATACCGTGATAAAGCTTTAGCAATTATTGCAACAGGAAAATCTGATAGCGTCACAAGCCTAGCTCCCACTTTAAGTGAACCTTAGTTCCCAGGACATCTACAGTACAAGATGAATTAAAATGCTGATAAACGCATGAAAAGATGAGACCAACACATGTGACTAATGTTAGTGTTAAATTTATAAAAATAAAAACTCTGTGGCACCTAAAGTCAAATTGCAAGTTCAAAGAGATTGGTTTGCCTTTTGTTAGTATTGATCGAAACAACATGTTGTTGCACCCAAACTTCTTCCAGGTTCAAATGCAGTGGAGGGTCTTTACTGCAGGGTGACGGCACACACTGGGGTGATTGGGGTGACTGGAGTCAAACATGTGAAGGAAAAGGGATTTGTGGTATCAAGACACTGATAGAAAAGCCTCAAGGACGAGGAGACGACACCGCTCTCAATGACGTGCGCATGTACTGCTGCAACTAAGGTGACATGAACACAATCCAACACTTGCAGAGCTGTTTGGAAGATCTCCGTGATGTTAGTGCTGGCTTATCGGAGTTTGGCTTTTCTTTCAGGTGTTAGAGGACAACAACAAGAACAGCAAGAAGATCAGATGGATCATAATTGATCAGCATACTGTTATGAGCTCACATTAACCATGTCATACAACAGCTAGTCAAAAAAATAAAGCCTGAGATGTGATCAGGACCTCAACACAAAGCAAAGACTGACAGTACATCTCACTTATTGTGTCTTATCAGTCCATGCATTTCAAATCCATGAACTCCATACTCTACATTAACTGTAAAGCTGTAAACCTGCTTTTTTCTGTAACATGGTTAATTGGGTGTTTTTTTTTTTTTTTTTTTTTTTTTTTTTTTTTTTTCTTTCTGAGGGCATAATATCCTAACATCTATTAAAATATCCAATTTACTTGATGACATTAGTGTTTGTCTGTTGATTTAATGTGACTCGTTGACCTGATTGAAATCAATAAGTGAATGTAGAATTTATTTTTTTT
>NW_015558550.1:1975-2466 GCF_001515605.1 Sinocyclocheilus anshuiensis | reverse complement strand
TGAGTGTGTGTGTGTGTGTTTATGATTGTTTGATTGTGTGTGTGTGTGTGTGTGCAGACGGACGCGGCTCTCATGTATGATGCGGTTCACGTGGTGGCGGTGTCGATCCAGCAGTCGCCACAGATCACCGTCAGCTCGCTGCAGTGCAATCGACACAAACCCTGGCGCTTCGGAGGACGATTCATCAGCTTCATTAAAGAGGTATGTGCACATATCAGAGTAAATATGTTACACATTACTACTTTCTTTTATTTATTTAATTAATTATTTTAGTTTACCTGAGATGATAATACACTTCGTAGCTTTATTATTATATTGTATATTGTATAGTGTTGTTATTTATTAATATTATAATATTATTTAATATTATATTTTATTTTTAAATATATATTTAATATTGAGAAAATATTTGCAGAATTAGGTTTACCAGTGTTTGCAGTTTTTATTTTAAAGGGGTCATGAATTGGCTTCTTTTTTTTTTTTTGTTCCAT
>NW_015558550.1:0-392 GCF_001515605.1 Sinocyclocheilus anshuiensis | reverse complement strand
AGACACACACACACACACACACACACACACAGACACAGACACAGACACACACACTTGCATTTAAAGCTGCGATGTGTTTTAAAGAACAGTGATGCACTTTTATAATAATAAAATAACAATTTAGCCAAATATGACAATAATATTATTATAACCAATTTTAAACTAATATTTTTTGTTGAATTAATTTTAGTTTAATTTGTAGTCATTTTTATTTCGGTTTGTTTTTTGCAAAGTTTGTTTTAAGGAACAGAGATGGTGCACTTTTATAATATTAAAAGAATAACTCACGCAAAAATAACAATTATATTATTATAAACATTTTTGGATTAAGTAATTTTTTTTTGGTTTAGTTCATGTTAGTTTAATTTTTAGTGAACTCAGTTTATTGTTAT
>NW_015558549.1:596-886 GCF_001515605.1 Sinocyclocheilus anshuiensis | reverse complement strand
AAACACATTAAAAATGTCATCTGAACATATTTCACCTAATATATTTACTTGAAGAACCCCTGAGATCTTAAAATAAATATTTAATAATTAAGTAACACATGTGCATGTTCATGGTTCTCTGACATTGATTAACGGTCGCATAACATGCAGGTCAAAAAATAAAATATTTGAGAGATGACCGACATAAAAGACACATGAAACATTCAACAGCAGCAGCTCCAGATAACACACACACTCTCTCTCTCTCACACACACTCTCTCTCTCTCTCTCTCTCTCTCACACACACACA
>NW_015558549.1:0-191 GCF_001515605.1 Sinocyclocheilus anshuiensis | reverse complement strand
ACTCTCTCACACACACACACACACACACACACACACACACACACACACACACACACTCACACACAGCTCCAGATCAGGATATGCACTTACAGACTGTTAGTTTGCATTGATTTAAAACATCTCTGTAACTGAAACAGGGGTGCAAACAGAAGAAATCTACTTTTTTGTATTACAAATAATCTGAACTTTAT
>NW_015558548.1:351-603 GCF_001515605.1 Sinocyclocheilus anshuiensis | reverse complement strand
ATATGTACTGCAGATTATATATATATATATATATATATATATATAACAATGTAATATTTAGTATTTTCACATCTAGGTGGAAATTGTTTTTAATTTGTACTACTGTCTGTTCAAAATAAATGAAAAGAAGCCGAGCATAGTAGTTTTTTTTGTTTTTGTTTTTTTCTGTTGTACCGAAATTGTATCGAACCGTGACCCCCGAACCGAGGTACGTACCGAACCGTGACATCTGTGTACCGTTCCACCCCTAAT
>NW_015558548.1:0-234 GCF_001515605.1 Sinocyclocheilus anshuiensis | reverse complement strand
AAAACAATTTTAAAATGAATTGATTGATTTGTTTGTTTAATGTTTTGTTTTGTTTTGTCTTGTATTTATTTATTGATAATGTTGTGTATTTATTTTTTATTTGTTGTGTTTGTGTATTTATTTTATTGTTTGTATTTATTTTTTTATTTATTTTGTTTTTTATCAATTTATTTTAGTTAATTAGTTTGTTCATTTGTGTTTTGTGTTGTGTAATTTATTTATTTTGTTGTTTAT
>NW_015558547.1:393-566 GCF_001515605.1 Sinocyclocheilus anshuiensis | reverse complement strand
CCTCGTTTGTAATGGGTTTTAATGTTTTTGTCTCGTCGCTCCGGTTGGACACGCCATCGTGAGGGGCGGGTGAGGGGCGTAACATTTCCGTAACACGCTTGAGGTATTCGGCCAATCACGACGCAATGGATAGCTGGCCAATCAGAGCACACCTCGCTTTTCAGACCGATGAG
>NW_015558547.1:0-232 GCF_001515605.1 Sinocyclocheilus anshuiensis | reverse complement strand
ATTACACCAAATAATGTTCTTTTTAGCAGCATCATATGACCCCTTTAAAAGATTAAACTAGGTGCTTCCGATGATGGAGTCATAATCTGCACTTTGATTGATCTCTGGCTAAGCAGCCACATACACAGGAGAGTGTGAATAATTGTTTTTGATTAGAATTGGTTCATTTAAATGTAGAAGTTTATGGAGACCAAGACAGCAGAAATCACACCCTGATTGTTTTCTTTATTTT
>NW_015558546.1:560-1291 GCF_001515605.1 Sinocyclocheilus anshuiensis | reverse complement strand
ACACTTTTGCGGATTATACCTTACTCCGAAAATTGACCTGTTCGATCGTACTTGTCATAATCAGAGCTTATAATTTGTAAATAAATAATTGCTGGATTAAAAACAGCAATTAAAAGGCGCTGTGACCGACACTGACTATACGTTTTCCCGGAGCATTCAATTATGTCACTAAACGGTGATGCCACAACTGAGCATCGTTCACTAGTTTCTGCATGGACCTAACTAGCCTAGGGCACAGGTTTTCAAGCCCTGGGACAAAATGGGATGCTTTAAGGAAAATGATGATCGTTTCCGTCTATATGCGAATGCGTGTAAAGTACAAGCCTAGTTTACATTATAAATAATAGTTTAACATTCAAATACATTACGAATATGGAAACATTTGGATTTGTGCCGAATGAGACACGAGCAATAAGCTCCAATCTTGTATGCAGGCACGCATGCACGGTCACGATCTAATGCACTGTAAATGCCGGATTTTTAAAAACAAATAGGCCTACCGGAACGCAAAAATTCAAAATCTGACTTTTTCTGGAACAGGATCCAGCAGGATCAAATTAAGTAGCGCAGATGGAAGCGGTTCACTGACTGCACAGCACAGCCACACGCGCCACAGTTACGTTTGGGATAATTTTATTTTAAATGCCATAATGTCAGTTGAAAACATTGCAACTGTGTTTTAAAATACAACAACGAGCACCACGAAACCATTTAAAGAGGCGCGTTCAGCG
>NW_015558546.1:0-305 GCF_001515605.1 Sinocyclocheilus anshuiensis | reverse complement strand
TTTTCAGTGTAATTTCCAAGTTAAATCTATATCAGTTGTTTTATTTTTCCAATTTGTTAAACTAGAAAATTAAGAAAAAAAGCAAACAAATAAAGGAACATTCATGCAATTTTCTGTTTTATTTTAATTAAATTCCAAATGTTAATTTAAAAACACAACAAAACATGAATTTTTTATCTGAAAACATTTCCCCATAAAACATGAAAAAAACTAGTTTAACAAACTAACATAAAACAGTTTATCTCAGAATAACAACAAAGTTACAACTAGGGCTGCACGATAAATCGCATGCGATATTTAATGCG
>NW_015558545.1:0-2077 GCF_001515605.1 Sinocyclocheilus anshuiensis | reverse complement strand
AGATAGATAGATAGATAGATAGATAGATGAGACAGTCTGACACTTGTGTGGGAAGGAAACGGGGAATGTGATTGGTGGATATCTTGTAAAGTCTAGCAGATTCACACATTTTATAAGGGCACTCCTTGAGTCAAAGGTTGCCTTTGAAAGAACATGGATCACAGAAAGCCAGATAGTGTCGCAGTCATTTAAAAAGTATTAAATTATACAAAGATGATGAGAAAGTTAAGGCTATTGAAATAGTTTCTGCAAATGTTTGCATTCTGAATCTACACTAAACGATTAAAGTTTGAAAATATTTAATATTGGAAGTAAGCCTATCAAATATTTACAGTTTAAAGTTTTAAATTATAAATATTAAATACTGTATTTAATGTAAGAAATGTTTTAATAAAATAAGATTTAACGTTTTAAAGTATACGTATAAAATATTGAATGTTTAAAGTTTCAAAACCAAGTTTGAAAATAAATAAAATCTATAGAAAATAAATGTTTAATGTCACTGTAATATCTTTATTTTGTGTAACATTTTTCCTTCTCGCATGACGTCCAACAGCAGGGCTGTGCAATGCATTCAATAAGCTGAAAAATATTATATAATTTATATTGCCCAGACCTATATCTACCAGTAATTTAAGTTTTGCCATTAGATCTTAAAAAGATGTTTTCTTTCTTCAGTGATTGACATCTTTTTATTTATTACAGAAAGATGATGAAATTGAGGAGGGCGACTTACCTGAGCACAAACGGTCTCCTCCACCCATCGACTTCTCTAAAATAGATGCGTCTAAACCAGAGGAGCTCCTGAAGATGTCCAAGAAGGGAAGGACCCTGATGGTGTTTGCCACCGTGTCAGGAAACCCCACAGAGAAGGAGACGGAAGAGATCACCAGCCTGTGGCAGGGAAGCCTCTTCAATGCCAACTTTGATGTTCAGAGGTAACAACCATATTCCTGTGCTGATGAGTCCGATAAGGATATTGATCGACTGTCAAAGCAGTTATATTATAGGTTCATTTCTGGGTGACATCAGGTGTAGATATTTCATAACAAGAAAAATGAAATGTAAAACAGCTCCAAAAAAATTACAATAGTGTCATTGTTTAGCTCCAGTCAGTTCAGTGTGGATTCAGTTCAACTGTATAAAACTGAATAAACAGTTTGAACATAAAGTCTTGGAAAGGTTTGTTTAGAAAGTTCATTTTAATGAACTGATTCAAAATAATAATTCACAGATTGATTTGAATTATTACTCAGTTGTGGTTCTGGAATCCCTCTGCTGCATTTTATGTCTTCTGTTTTGTAGTGCAATATATAACTACACTGCAACTTCTTAATAGCTTTACAATTAGTCTTTTTTGACTTGTTTTCCTGTTAAAATATCTAAAAATTCAAGAGACACATTTACTTGAGAGGCAAAGAGGTCTTGTTTTCAGAGAATCAGTCTTTAATATAAGTGTATTTTGTCATACTGCACTGGCAGATATTTTCACCTGTTTTTAAGTATAAACAAGTAAAAAAAAAAAGAATAATAATCAGGTTTTGCAGAATTACAAAATACAGTTACATTGTTTAGAATTGATAAAATCGGAGTCTTCATATCTAAAGCTGATCTTGTAGTAAATTGATCTTGTTTCAAAGATATTTAGATATTTAAAAGGAAAACAAGAATATGATTTTATTACAGGGCAAATACTGCTGTTTATTATTATGTGTAGTTTGGGAAACTACAGTTTGATCCCAGCCCTGGTGTGTTTGAGCAAAGCAATTAGCCTCAGGTGCTCCGAATTATTATTTATTTTTTAATTAAATCAAAGATTTTTTTTTTAACAAATTTCTTTATTTTATTTTATTTTATTTTATACCGTGCAACTTAATACCATGCCTTCATAATGTTTTGCTACTTTTTAAATACCTTTTATGTTTGGATTTTATTGTTTTACCCTCATCCCAGACCCAGATGTTTAAAATATGAAAATTCATCATATTCATAATTTATTCCTAACAAGAAGTAAAATAAACATGAACATGTAGTGTTTATGTATGTATGTATGTATGTGTGTGTATGTGTATGTATA
>NW_015558544.1:0-1256 GCF_001515605.1 Sinocyclocheilus anshuiensis | reverse complement strand
CGAAGCTACTTGACTTCATCATCATCATTATAAAAAATAAAAATACAAAAAAATTTCTCTCTTTATTTATTCCTTCTCTTTGTAGCTTGTACTTATTTGAACAATGTCTAGAAACTTGGTATTACAAGCACTTCCTGTATCTGTTTGCCTCTTAAAGAATAATCGCTTTATGTATCCCCCAATTGTAAGTCGCTTTGGATAAAAGCGTCTGCAAAATGACTAAATGTAAATGTGAACATATCACCTCAAATTTTGCACATATCACTTGGACTACTGCTGTCAATCAAACCTTTCATTAAATATTTGATATTATGTACTTTTTCGAACTTGTCCTAGATGGTTTGTCTGATTTTCACCAAAATTGATACAGACTTCAGACTGTCCCGGCAAAAAGTTATCAAAATCTTTTGATAGACCCAAACATTGTATAATGCACAAATTAATTTGACAAAGAGCTGGACATGAGGCTATATCTCTTCAACACTTTATTGTCTTCAGACCAAGCTTGGAGTTTGACCTGACCATGACCTGAGGTTCCCTGCACAGTACCGAAGATATGAAAAATGGCTCTTTTTGTTTATAATTTCCAAACGGTTTGGCTAGAAATGACAAGACTGTTCTTTAGATTTGGAGTAGCATGCTGAATGATATCCAATTTTCTCATGTTGCCATTAAGCTTCCTGTCCGCCATTTTGATTTTCTTTAAAACCCTACTCTTTCAAATTCCTCTTAGACCGTTTGTCACTAAATTCAACTCGGATCATCTTCATGCTGTTCTGGCGAAATAAGTTATCAAAAGCTTTTTGATATCTCAAACAGTTTTCATTTAACTAAGCGTCCCTTTTGTTGGCATGGTGCCAAAATGGATCTAAGGCTGTTTATCTGCAACACTTTGGTATATTGGCACCAAACCCTAGTTGACTGCATTACATTAATTTTGGAGCAGGTTGGTCAAAAGTGACAAATCATTAAATAATATTACAAGTGATTGTATTTATAATTATTCGGTCATATTGAGTAAAATCATCTTAAAATATCTATAATTACAAAGCGCTAGAACCCTGGGAATTGCTGCTTGCAGCTATATTTTATTATTATAATTTTTTTTAAACGTCTAGCATACACAAATAATTTTCTTATTTGTACAGTATTGTTTATGGTGAGATGGGAACATATGAATTTGTTTTAAAGAATGTATGCTTTTGATTGATTTGATTGTATATCTCTAAATGAAAAAGAAATATATATATATATAT
>NW_015558543.1:709-977 GCF_001515605.1 Sinocyclocheilus anshuiensis | reverse complement strand
ACTGACTTGTAAATTAATACAGTAATAGTCAGGGTCACTCTGAATTCTCTGAAATAGAATGAGCTAACCTATAAAGGAACATTTTTTTATGAGTGATTGAATATACGGAAATAATCAAATTGCAACAACGGAGTTTGATGTTTGTTGTGATTTTGCTTTTAGTTTTCTCCAAAACTATACAGTAAAATGCCTTGAAAATAAATACAGTGATAGTCAGGATCACTCTGAATACATATCAATTGAAAGAATGAGCTAACCTTTAAAGGGC
>NW_015558543.1:0-555 GCF_001515605.1 Sinocyclocheilus anshuiensis | reverse complement strand
CACATATATATATATATACACACACACACACACACACACACACACACGCACACATTAAATAAAAAAACAATGAATAAAAAACATTAATATTAACATTTATAAACATTAATTATACAAAAATAATGTATTTACAAACTAACAATAAAAAACCAAAAGTTAAAATAAGCAAATTATAAAGGAAACGTCGGTATGAACTAAAAATAAAAGGTAAAATAAGCTAATTATAAAGGAAACGTCGGTATGACAGCTTCTTTACATGCATTTTGACTGCTCTCAGCACCCGTACCGTAAGTGCACGATTACACGCGCAACACAACAAAAACGTGCGGCTGGCTTGACCGCAGAGAAACAAAACCTATTTCCCTGCTACACGAGCCTCTGCTTAATGACCCACACGGTTCTAGTTTGGCTAAAACTGTAGAGGGGCAAAAATGTTACTTTTGTTTTCTGTCAAAGCAGGTAAGAACGTAATAGAATACTTAAATAATCATTTTACCCCTTTTTGCTTGTGGTAAAAAAATAGCATTCAGTTATTATTGTATGCTTGATAATTAT
>NW_015558542.1:0-594 GCF_001515605.1 Sinocyclocheilus anshuiensis | reverse complement strand
TATATATATATATCAGAGTTTACACAAATATATGCCGTTAGAGTTTACTTTTTAATTTAAATAGGAATCTGTAAGTTAATTAAAAAATAAAACAAACAAAAAAAAATCCTCCTCAGCTCATATTCTTACTTAAAGGTCTATATTTTATATTTGCATGTTATAGAACAGTCAT
The DNA here is from genome assembly GCF_001515605.1 of Sinocyclocheilus anshuiensis. NCBI lineage: Eukaryota > Metazoa > Chordata > Actinopteri > Cypriniformes > Cyprinidae > Sinocyclocheilus > Sinocyclocheilus anshuiensis. The sequence continues at coordinate 422 of NW_015558542.1, read as the reverse complement.
GCATAATATTCAACTCAAACTACTAGCTAATTTTCATATTTTTGTTATTTAATATCATCCCACAGCTGTTTCTGACTGTTATTTTGCCACAGTCATTAGTCATAACTCATAATGAATGGTATAAAGATTGTATTTATTTATTTTTGCTGTCATAGACTCATAATAAAAAAAAAGTAAACAGACCACCGTTGCTGGCTGTCTAGCGTGTGTGAAAAAGCTACATCTAGCACAGCAAAGTCACAGCTGGTCAGAGGTCAACTAAAAGGAAAAAAAATAAATACAGAAGAAGTATGCATGTTCCTTCTGGAAAACAGGCCTGCCACGATCTAGCGCATGCCCTTCCTGTCCTAATTCAAGGTGAAGGGTTCTTTAATGCTCCAGAAACGTCTCAGGTTACTTATGTAACCATGGTTCCCTGAGTA
>NW_015558541.1:0-2824 GCF_001515605.1 Sinocyclocheilus anshuiensis | reverse complement strand
ATAATAATTAATTCCCTTACAAATGAGTTAATTTCATTACAGAGGGTATATTTAACGTTTCTCTGAGTGACAGCACAGCAAGGTTCTGTGGGTGTTAATATTTTATTCCGACTGTAGCCGTTAGTCTGGAGAGTGTTAATACACATAGGTCTTTGAACATTCATCTCCATTTGCTCCCTGTATTCATTTCCATTTTAAAAGCTTTTCCTGCAGTTGCATTCCATTGTAATTTTCCAATATCAGATATGCAATTTTGTGAAATGTTCATGAATATAGAAATGAGAGGCGATTTTTGGGTGAATGAGAGTAGAATGTGCTGATGTTATGGAGTATACTGTAACTCTTTGAAATAATCCAGCGCTTACACAGTGGTGGAGAGCTTTCAGCTGGCATAAGTGGATGGTGATTATGGGTGAAGGATACTGAGTGTGTGGCATTGCAGTATTCTAAACAGTATTATAAAGTCTTTTAATTATTTAGTATGCTGTAATTCTGAAGTCTCTCTGTGCTCTTGTAATGTGTGTGTGTGTTTTTCTGTTATCCCCTCACAATTGGCTCTTTGTGTCTGCTGCTATGGTGCTGCTATGGAGCCACATGCTGCCTGAGCCACACAGCCAGCCAATCACACACCAGTGATGCTGGGATGTCTCCAATCAATGGAGAGTATGTAGTGAGTGATGTATGAGAGTTTTGAATCAGCTCTTGTGCTGCTGTGAGATTTTACACCCGTTTCTGTTTGTAGTTATATTTACCATTCAAATGTTTGGGGTCAGTAAGATTTTTTAAAGAAATTAATAATTTTATTTAGCAAGGAAAAGTCCTGAAAAAAAAAGCATCACAGTTTCCACAAAAATATTAAGAAGCACAACTGTTTTCGACATGGTATTACTTAAGCTTTAAATTAGCATATTAGAATGATTTTTGATCAAATAAATACAGCCTTGGTGAGCATAAGATAATTTTTTAAAAATGTATATTTAAAAAACTAGCGACCCCAAACTTTTGAACTATTTTACTATGTATTTCAGTATTTTTTTTTTAGATATTAGGGGAAATTGGATATATAATATATCTTGATATTTATCAGTTTGCTCTGTAATTTGCTTAACATATTTGCAGTCAAGTGGAATCAAAATGTTTAATGCAAGAAGTAAACTAAAAAAATTAAGATACATATTTTCCATTATAATTTTACAAATAAAAATAATTTAAATTTATACGAACAAAGCAATAAATGTTCAAGATAGCATTATCTCATATCATAAATATTTCTTATATAAAAATGCCAAATGAGATTTCCATGACCATTTTTGACTGATAATGCAAATTAATCATTAAATCATGGCTTGGTATTGAATCTGTTCATTGAAACTGAAAATTTGGCCTGATTCATGAAAGGGAATTGAACTCTATTATCCAGTGGCATCTCTTTACCCCACGAGAAATAAAGAACAAATCAACTAGTTGACGAACACAACATGTGTGCACACAAGCATCCATAGTTATTACATGTGAAGCTAAAATGCATTGAAAATGGCCACATTGATTGTCCAAGGCAGTGCAAATATAGCAAGTATAACCAAATTATAAATAAACCAATGTCAAATTAAATGTACTGAATGTTATGCAGTTATTGTCGTCTATTACAAACCAAATCAACCATAACATGTCATAAAGCAGTATCCTACAATTCAGCATTTTTACTATAACACAGTCAATCAGCAGCAAAGAATTAAGTCAGAATGACTCACCAGTGCAGTTCACTTTAAAGAAAAGTTGCACAATAACCTTTTTTTTTGTAAGAACATATCAGTGATTTGCCTTTTTTGAGATCTGGCAGTCCATGAATGAATTCTTTTTCATTTGAAAGCATAGCGAGGGCGTTTAACCTCTGCTGACCCACTGCATGTTGTTGTAAAGTTTTCTTTTCAAAGGTTCTCTCATATGGAGCACTCTAACCAGATTTACATGCACAAAAATATTACAATATGAATCTTAATTTATATTCAGTCAGTGACCACCCAGAAAACCCTAGAAACTGCATAGGAAAATGCTTAAAAAAGTGTTTTTGCAGTCTGTGTTTGTGATCAGAAGAATATATAGAAAGAAAATACATGCATGAGTTAGTCTGTATGTCTGAGTGCAAATGTATTCATCCATCAGCGTGACAGTGAGTGGGAGAGAGGAAATCAATTAAACACGTGTTCTGTTCTCTGCACACTTTCTCTTTACATTTAATAAACCGAACCACATGATTCAATGCTAAGTTGTGTTTAATGGTAATACCTGCTGTTTGATCAGTGAACACATCAAATATTAAAACAACCATGCAAATATAAATGGTTTAATCACAACATAATACAAATGAACAGTTGATCAGATGACAGTCCTGGATCGCCGGGCGAAGTGCGGGTTCTCCTGTAAGCTGCTCTGCAAGTGCATTTGAAGTCGAAAATCAGTTTAGTGTTTAGCAGGCAGAGACAGGCACATCAATATTAGAAGCCCACAGACTACAGTGAGAGCACAGCCACCGTAGCCTTCTGTAGTGGCCATAAGCGACACTCTGCAAGGGAACAATTCAGACCTTATAGAACACTTTCTACAAATACAGTACACGTCCCATGCCTTTTTTTTTAAAGCAGTTAAGGCACAAATCCTGTATCTTTTGTTTTGAGAACTATTAAATATGTTTGATCAAACTGTTTTATGACTATTATTATTTAGATATCAAATTGCAAATACCATAGAAAATGAATAGAAAGCAAAATGCCTCATATGATGTTTGTCAGTATTTGTTAATGCATGAAAACAGAATATAAATATA
>NW_015558540.1:0-2846 GCF_001515605.1 Sinocyclocheilus anshuiensis | reverse complement strand
CTATCACTGCTGTGAACTGATTACCACACAGAATATGCAGAATATAAAAAAATGTAGGAGTCAGCTGTCCACGGTAGTCCTTGAGATATCAGCACAATAACACACAAAATATCATCTAATTATCGTTATTGATAAAATCTCAGAAAATATTGAGATATATTTTTTGTCAATACACTGAAAAAAATGTTTCATTCATCAAATAAAAAAAATGTAGGGTAATGATTCCCACCTATATTTTTTAACTTGAGCCCATGAAAAATAAATAACTTGCCCTTAGGGACAAGATGTGTCACATAGATGTAAATCATTACCCTACATTTTTTTAATTGGATGAATTAAACATTTTTTCAGTGTATCGCACACCCCTAATATATTTAACATTTTGTTTAGAAAAAAATTTAAATGAATATGAGAAGTGCCCTTTTTTTTCACTTGAGCCCCTGCCCCTCAAAATGTGTATATTCATGTACAAAAAATTTGGTAGCACTTCATTTTACAGTCCTGTTCTGTGTTTACATACTACGCATTATTGCAATTACAATAACTGGGTAATAATTAGGTTAGCAAAATTATTTGCTAAAGTAAGGAAACTTTGCTTTCTTTGCTCCTGTAAACATACGTTGGTTTTCACGAGATTCACTGGCGCATGCGCAGCGCTTAACTCATACATCATCCGCCCGGAGCTGCATCTGTGTAGGACTGTTGGAACAAGCTACATTAAAGTAATTGTTACGTTTTGAATATGTTTATATTTTGACACTTTTTTTATGGATGGGCGCTTTTTATTTAACTTCTTTTGGACTGATGCATGCAACACCCACTGAGTGCAATTAAACAGCTTGAAAGATCAAAGACAATTTTTAATATAACTCTGACTGGATTTGTCTGAAAGAAGAAAGTCATATACACCTAGGATGACTTAAGGGTGATTAATTTATGGGCTAATTTTAATTTTTGGGTGAACTAACCCTTTAAGCTAACTGAGACTTGTTATAGCACTTGTATATCATTGCTCTTTTGTTGATTTTGATTGATTCTGTTGTCCTCATTTGTAAGTCGCTTTGGGTTAAAAGCGTCTGCTAAATGACTAAATGTAAATGTTGTTCTCTGCACTTTTATACGTATGATGTTGCAGAATGAATAATTTAAAAATTGCTTTTTTTTTTAAGTGCTTTTTCTTGATTTTTTATTTTGTGGCCGGAGTAATGAAACCAGGCCTAAAAATAACTGTAAAGTGGATTTTTTTTCTTGTTTAAAGATCTCGAATGATCACCCTCATGATCTGCTGTAGTTTTAAGTGCATTGGCTATGAATTTTGGCTTCAGTTCTTCTGCGTCTCTGTGCATGTACTTACATGATCTTGAAGCATTTCATTCCCTTATTTTGTGGGATTTGAACTTCTCACAGCATTCCTTTTCTCCATGCATAAATAGTATAACTTTGTTTTTTCTAAATCACTATGCTGTAAGCATATGTAGTAACAGCACTGTTTTACTGTCTCTTCCTGATGCGTGTGTCTTTTCTTACAGGAGACTAATGGACAGAATCAGACAGAGTATTCAGAGGTGGCTTTCAGATGATGATCATTCAGACTGTGTTATTATACAGCTCATCTTATTACAGGCCAGAGCATGTTGGGGCGTATGTCAGTATGTAACAAAGCTTCAAGTCTCAAAGTTGAACTGCAAATCTACTGGTTGTGGCATTGTTTACTACAAATGAGTATTTCATCGTACAAGTACTTAATGAAAAATAATTAATCTTTAATAAGAAAGAAAGAACAGAAGTCTAGAGTATTCACAACAGGCAACCTAATGAGATGCTCCGTTAATTTCTGATCTCAATCTTGTCTGCAGCTGCACAGCTTCATACCTTACACAGTATGATCATGTCTAGACTTGAGTTTAGCTGGTTTGTGCAGTATTATTTTCACACCCTTCCACATGATCACTATCCTAGCTCTGATTATGAACCAAGAGTCATGAAAAACAGGACAAAAAAAGATCAAAAGAAAGAAGAAAGCTCAGAAAAATAACCAGCCAGAGCTACATACAGAATGTATAATGAGTCCAACCCAAATGTATACAGTCATGTAATCACTGAGGCTCCATCTGTTGACTATTTGCTAGTTTTACATGTAGCATGATCAAGTCGGCCCCTGCTGGTAGAAAATCATAACTACACCATCTGTGTGACAAAAAATAATATTTTTATCTATTGACAGCTTTAAAATCTGAATTATCTGTGTATTTTGAAAAACAGGTAATTTTTATTTATTGCTGCCTACCAGTATAAATACAATAAGTTAAAGACCGTATTCTCAGATTGTTTTGATTATTGATGTGTCATATATTTGGTGTGAACTGTATGAATTTACACTGCCTTAAACATTGTCGCATGCCAAGCAATTTCAAACAAGTTTCACCTATAAGTAGCATTCAGTAAGAATTGAATATTTCAATCCAAATATGTTCTTGAATGTCATATTGCAGAATGTCATTTGCTCAAGTACATGTTCTATTTTTCTAAAGAATGCTGACATAATGTAAACAGCCACATCACCCTGTAGCTCAAGACTGGTTGCCCACTGAAACTAAGCAGGGCTGATGCTGATTTTTACTTGAAAGTATTGAAAATATTCACTGAATCTGTTTGTAATAGGTTTAAGCATTTGTGCTGAAACATACTGGCAGTTCCTGCCCTTTTTGCAGGTTTGTTCTTTTATGTTTGATGTTTTTGTTATGCTGTAATTTCAATGGCTGTAGAAAAATAAACACACTAAAACATGCTCTCTGTGCTGATTCATGTGTTTTTTTCTTATGCCACAGTAATGTCCAAATATATAT
>NW_015558539.1:670-1186 GCF_001515605.1 Sinocyclocheilus anshuiensis | reverse complement strand
CAGTTCAGTTACTTCGATCCAGTTTCATTATTTTATATTATATTACATTTTTATAACATATTTTATAATTATGTTTTTTTATTTATTATTTAAAAAATGTATATGGGGCAGAATGGGCCTTGAGATATATCACAACTATAATAGTTAATGATTTAAGGTTTATTGATTTGTTTCTCCCAGTGAGAGTTTATATGCAGTGTCAGGTGTTGGTTTACTTTGACACATTTATGGCGCTTTTCCACTACATGGTACGACTCGGCTCGGTACGGCACGGCATGGTTCGGCTCGGCATGGTTCGGCTCGGCATGGTTTGCGTTTCCACTGCAGTTCAGTACCACTTTAGAGTGGGCGGGATTATTCACATGCCGTTATAGTTGCGCCGCCACTACTATCACGACTTCTAAAAAAAACTTTTTCATTCCGCGTCGCCCCATCAAGCTCTTGCTGGATCCGCTCCTCTGCTATCAACGAGAGGAACGTCTGTTCTTCCGCAACAGACAACAAAACTTTTTGGTT
>NW_015558539.1:0-363 GCF_001515605.1 Sinocyclocheilus anshuiensis | reverse complement strand
GCGAGCTGTACCGAGCCGTACCGTGCCATACCATGCAGTGGAAAAGCGCCATTAGTGTTCCTGACAACCTGACTGATTGCAGAGGCTCATGGGAAATTTTTGTATCCTCTAAAAACAGCCTGAGTTTCATAGCCGAGACACATTTGAGAAGAAACTTGCTCTTTTGTTTCTTGTAGAGGGAGATTCATTAACAAAGCTTTAACATTTACCTTTACATGTTCAAATGAGATTTTTTTTACCCCAAAATCAAAAGGAAAATAGGAAGTTATATTTTGTTTAAAGAAAATAAAGGCTAGTTGTAGGACTTTTCCATTACAGCGTTATTTTAAGAAAAAATAAGCAAATTTCCTGCAAACTGTCATT
>NW_015558538.1:0-3026 GCF_001515605.1 Sinocyclocheilus anshuiensis | reverse complement strand
GTATTTTTTCCCAGAAGGCACCTCTTTGAGGGTAAAACCTGCTGGGAAAAGTTTGTTGGCCTCTTCATCTGACAGAGAAGGGATGACCATGACTTCTTGTCCAGGCTTAAACAAAAGGGGGGAAAAAAGAAGAAGAAAAATAAATACAAATAAATGATTTTACGTCACTATTTTTTTCCCCACACCCATAATCTTGACCACATACGAAAAAAATTTAATAATTCAAATAAAATAAAAAATGAACTAACTTAGGGACATATAGTGAGGAATGAAAAGCTGTATCTTACCTGCCAGTCTACAGGTGTGGCCACCTTCTTTGTTGCCGTCAACTGCAGAGAGTCTATGACACGGAGAATCTCATCAAAATTGCGCCCTGTAGTGGCTGGATAGAGAATGGACAGCTTCAGCCTCTTGTCAGGGCCAACGACGTACACCTGAAATATAATAAATATGGTAAGTGCAGACAGAAATAAGCACTTTTAGTTTCATAATTGGTGGTCTAATGAAATGACACCACACTAATCTTATTCAGATATAGATCTGTACTTATTTTGGCAGGTTCCTTAGGGTTTTCTAGTATTGACTACTTTTGTTGTTACGCTGCTAAAGCAAATGTTGTAGCAAAGACTAGATCAGATCAGCGGGTACATGGGGCGATGGAAGCGTTACATGCAGCAGAACAGCAACAGAAATTTAGTCAGGCAGAACACGGTTTCACAATCCCCTATTCAAGCATAAAGCTCTGATTCTAAAGCAGTGGTTCTCAACCTATTTAACTCCAAAGTGCATTTTGTCAGAGAATTTATTCAAAGGCCCTTTAATCTAAGCTGATATGTACCTCTGGTGCTTCTGTTGTCATAAAACAAGTTCAAAAATATTATTAAAAATATGGTTTAAATTTTATACATCTTTATTTTTTAGCATTTTAATTAAGTATGTGTTAACTTAATTTTCACAGGTTGAATTTTGAGTTTTTAGGCTTTCAAATGATATCTACTTTAAGATTATAACTAAAATATGTGATATGGGGGGGGGGCATAAAAAAAAAAACACCAAGTGTCCTACCGACTTATTGGGGCCCCTGACTGAGAACCAGTTTTATTTCAGTAACACTGAGATACTATTACAGCTTTAAACTTTTATTAATGTTTTTAATTCATTTTATTTTTAGATTTTGCGTTTTTGTCATTTATATTAGTTTTAAAATGTCTATATACTTCACTCATTCTGATTTCAGTTTTAGTTTGTCATTTTAGTACATAAAATAAAAATTAAAAGTGAAATAAAACGAGTTTTAGATTTTAATTCAGTTATCACTTATTTCAAGTAACAAAAAAAATTTTTTTTTCATGGATTTAGGTTTTAACTATAATAACCCTGTTAAGAAACTCACACAGCGGGCTGTGAGGGGCATCCCGTCTTTATCCCTCTCATCAGGGTCCAGCATCCCCAGTAAGACCGATAACTCCCTCTTGCCATCTGCTATGATGGGGAACGGCACGGGACAGCACGTTTTGTCTTGGTTAAATGACATAATGTCCTAGAGAGAGCAAAAGTTACATAAATATGAAGTCGTATTCACTGTTTTTGCATTTTTCAGTCAGTCATCCTTCCATGTGAAGCCTTTACAATTAAGAGCATTACAGTATATGTACACATCTGGATATTTGTATAGGAGTAAAGAGTGTTGTGGTTTACCAGTGACTAACATCACACAAAACACACTCTTGTGGGAACCGGGTGTCTGCAACATTCACATGAATTTGAAAACAAGAGTTCAGCCAAAGGCACATGTGGGTGTGAAAGTACGTCTTTATATCCAGTAAAAGAGTTAGCATTAAAATCAACGGACCATAAAAAAAAACAGCAGCAGCAAAAGCGGAGTCTCTCAACTTTTTACAAACTAGTTTTTAATGCATTTTCTAGTGTTATTATGAAATGTTTGGCCAGGTAGCCAGATGTCTTGTAACATGTAATCAGCCCTTTTGTGATTGAATTTGTTCAGGGAGAGTTTCAGAGAGAGTCAGCAGCAGAAAAAACCTTCTCGGGATTACAGTAAGGTGGTTTTGTCTGAACCAATCATAGAAGTCCTCTGTGTGCATTTCTAAGGGCTACAGGCCAATTATTAGACACTCAAGCTGTAAGAGTCCCAAAACAATGCAGCATCATAGAATGGAGTTAAGAAAGGGAGGTCCATGTGACCTCTTAAGTGTCTGTTTATGAGCATCACACAATTTTCAACAGTGTACACTACTGATCATAAGTTTGTGGTCATTAATATTTTTAATGTTCTTGAAAGAAGTCTCATGCTTACCTAGTCACTGCATTTATTTGATTTCATAAATACAATAAAAACACTAATATTGAAATATTACAATCTAAATCAGTGGTTCCCAACCCTGGTCCTGGAGGCATCCCAACCCTGGTCCTGGAGGCACCCCAACACTGCACGTTTTGCATGTCTCCTTAATCAAACACACCTGATTCAGGTCATCAGCTCATTAGTAGAGACTCCAAGACCTGAAATTGGTGTGTCAGACAAAGGAGACATGCAAAATGAGCAGTGTTGGGGTGCCTCCAGGACCAGGGTTGGGAACCACTGATCTAAATAACCACTTTCTACTTTAATGTAACTTTCAAATGCCAACTATTCATGCGATTGCAAAGCTGAATTTTAAGCAGCCATTTAAAAAACAATTGTGTTACTTCATATTTTTTGAAAAGGGTGATATTTTATTCAGGATTCTTTAAAGAACAGAAAGTTCAAAAGAGCAGAATTTAATTTTTTGTTTTTATTTTTTGTAACATTCAAAAATTTATTTAGTCACTTTTGATAAATGTAATGCATCCTTGGGGAATAAAAGTATTCATTTTCTTTATAAAAAAAAAAAAAATCCAAATCCCAAACTTTTGAACAAATGTATAAACTAATAGTTATAAATAATTAGTATAATGACGCAATACAAATTGTATTTCAGGATGCAATTTCTGCAACTTTGATAACATCCTCTTAAAAAAATGTGTAT
>NW_015558537.1:0-2792 GCF_001515605.1 Sinocyclocheilus anshuiensis | reverse complement strand
TTTACTTAAAATTACAGACCTTAAAGCAAAAAATGTTACAACTTTCCCCAGTCTCCCCTATATTTTGCTCTTTCGTGATATAGTTTGGTACTCTTGTCAGCATCAAACTAACAAAAAGCCAGAACAAAAACAGGTTTATGGATAGAAAACACGTTCACTCAGTGAATGTTTATTTGTAGCTGTTGGACATCCTCCAGTGATCACTGTAGATGGATTTGATGATTCAGGAGGGCTTCATCTACAGTGTGAATCTGAAGGTTGGAACCCTGAACCTGATCTTGAGTGGCTGGACAGTGAAGGAGTCAGTTTGAGTTCAGAAACTACAGAGACACACCGAAACACAGACGGATTCAGTGCCAAACACTTTATCACTGTACATTGCAGTGTCGGCAAGATTCACTGTAGAGTCAAACTGAGACATCACATGCTGGAGACACTGATTATCACCTCAAGTACATACTGATACTTATTTTTCATGATGTTTTTATGGTTATTTGATGATGTAGATTAGATAAATTAATTATCAATTTAGTGCATTAAATGGTCTTATTTTATCTATTATATATTTTTTAAAGTTGTATTGTACATTTAATTACAATTTATTTCACTGAATACTTAAATACTGTATGTATAACACAATGTCTATTTTTTTACATTATTAATCATTTTAATCAAACAGTAATAAATGTTTGACTGGACACAATGTGCTCAATGTGATTCACTGTTTTGTTTTGCAGATAAAAGGTTTAATCCTTGGAGGACATCAATCATCTTGATTTCAGCTGTTGTTGTACTCATTGTGATTGCTGGAATGTTGGTAGCTGCATTTGTTCAAAAAACAGAAGTAAAATTCTTATTTGTTTTTTATTTAATATATTTGATGTAAATAATAAATTCTAGCGGTAGTTGTCATATGTTTCCTATCTGTCAGTCCACTCATTCAGATTTGTTCTTTGGAGCCGAGAGGACAGGTCTGTGCTTCTCTCTCCATTCACCTCTGCCTAGAAGCTTCGTTAGATTCTTACAGCGCACTTCAGTGGCTCTCTCTCCCTTACGCAGTGATAAGTGCAAGAGAGTTCTCCCTGGGTGTTTCAACAAGCAACTAGAAAGAGAAATTTCCAAAAGAGAATATTCTCTAACAAGAGAGTTTCTCTATAAAAGAGCGGGTTTTTCTAAAAGAGCAAGCACAGACGGAGAGCATCTTTTTGAGTCTTTTCTGTCTGTGTGTTCCTTGGTGTGATCGCTATCTTTCATCCTCAGATGACCACAATTGCTGTCTCGCGTGTTTGGGGCACACACACCAAGACAACGTTCATGGATGGATCACGTTCTCACTGCGAGAGTGTAACCATGCCAACGCTGCAATCGTGACTCTCTTTTCAAATAAAAGTAGTCACCTCAGCTGCTTCCTGTCCTGGTCCTTCTGCAAGGCAAGCACTCAGGGCAACAGTGAGAGCTCCCCGCAGTCCTCCCATTCCTCATCTTGCATGTTGCACCCAGTGGAGTTCCTGGATCAGTTTTACTTTGCGAAGCACGATGCAGCTGGCATTGGAGGATGGGCTAATGCTTTCTGAAGCTGTGGGCTCGGCTGGACTCCCATCTTTGGGTGTGATGGCAAAGCCCGAGTTTGATGCTGAGTTGCCGACCATACTTGCCTGGTCCTTCGTTAGCATAAGGCTGGAGTGGAATCTACCACCCTTTCCCCGAGCATTCAAATTTAGATGATTGGTTTCTGGGCTCAGAGCACTGCACAAAGCTGTGCTCCACCCGAGTTCCTTTTTTCCTGTGAGTGCATGAAGAGCTGACATGTCGTGGAGGGCACTTTTTACTGCCCGGTCCCACCTTGTCGGTTTTAAGCCTGTGACTTAACCTTGCAGAGATTTGGGATTTCTCAAGGTGGCCTATTCGGCGACAGTGTCGAGGACTTGCAAAAAAAAGCAGACACATCCTGCCTTGCTGAGCCCTCACAAACCCCCTCTACTGTGGGCCCCTGGAGCAAGAAGAAGGGGTTTTACAACCCTTACTTGATTGTGCCCAAGAAAGGTGGTGGGTTGTGACCGGTTTTAGACCTGTGAGTACTGAATCGGGCCTTCCACAGGCTCCTGTTCAAGATGCTCATGCTGAGACACATGCTGACATGTGCCTGGCATCAAGATTGGTTCACGGGTTGGTGATAGACCTGAAGGATGCATACTTTCATGTCTCAATCCTTCCTCTGCAGAGACCGTTTCTTTGGTTAGACTTTAAGGGACAGGCATATCAGTACAAAGTCCTTCCTTTCTGGTTGTCCCTGTCTCCTCGCGTCTTCACGAAAGTCAGAGAGGCCACCCTTGCCCCTCTAAAGAAAGTGGGCTTGCGCATCTTCAACTACATTGGCAACTGGCTGATTCTACCTCAGTCGTGGGAATTGGTGTTCTTACACAGGGACCGGTCCTTCAGCACCTAGCCTGATTTTAATTTCGGGTCAACTGGGAGAAGAGCAAGCTTTCCCCCGTGCAGAGCATCTCTGTTCTTGTACTCATGTTCTCACTGTTCTCATTGAGAAACGCAATGCGAGGGTGTGTAGTTGGACTCAATCACTATGCCTCTCAGAGGACTGTGCTTGGTCATTGCTGAACTGCTTGAACCTGTTCAACAAGAAATACTGAAATACTTTCAGAGGCTCTTGGGGCATATGACTTCCTCAGCCGTGGTCATGCCGTTGAGGTTAATGCATAAGACACCGCTTCAGCACTGGCTTCAGACTCGAGTCCCAAGATGGTTATGGCACTGTGGCACACATGTCAACTAGA
>NW_015558536.1:160566-162429 GCF_001515605.1 Sinocyclocheilus anshuiensis | reverse complement strand
GAGGCTGGGCAAACTCACATCCAAGACTCTCACGATCAGCACTGGACCCCCCCAGGGATGTGTGCTCTCCCCACTGCTCTTCTCCCTGTATACAAATGACTGCACCTCAAAAGACCCTTCTGTCAAGCTCCTGATGAACACACACCCGGAGCAGTGGGCAGCCATTTATGCTGCGGCGCCCGGGGAGCAGTTTGTTTAGTAGCAGTTAGTTTACATATTGTAAACTACACAAACGGTACACTTGCCTGTAAGGATGTACCCAAAGAAAATGCTAGCATACAAAAGAGTGTCTCTGTAATTCTCTCTGACAACACCATATTTGAGGGTAAAGCAGGCCAACTGCAGCAGAATGCAGATTATACAGCAGTGATGTGGGACTGGTAAACCGATTTTGCAGGCAGAGCAAGTTATTAAGGTTCCTGTCTGCCATGCTGCTGAGTGGTTTGAGATTGTAGCTCCGTGTAGCTCTGTTTTTGGAATCTTACAACAACTCTCTGTTGTATAAACTGCAAAAATATAACTTAATTGTCACCATATGTGTGATATTATTTATCAAACTAATTTGACAAACTAATTTCACTTTTTAATCTAAACCGCTGGCATATCCGTTGCATAACGATATGCCTACCATTTCTTTTATCTCTCGCTCTGTTTCTTTTCTCTCTTTCTTGCTCTGTTTTTCACAAGTTCATCAAACAACTGTGGTAAGTCGGAATCATTCAACAATCAATGTGAGTAATGGCTTCTTCTCCTGTTATCATCACTTGAACTGCTTGCCACATACAGTATATAGTGTAGCCTTCTCTGTCAGTGGCGAGGGATTCACATGTGTTAAATGCAGGGAAATAATTAGGCTGGCAAAGAAGATTTCGGAACTAGAGACACATATCCAAACTTTAATTGAGGATAGTAAGAATGTGAGAACCTTAGATACGGCTTTGGATGCGACTAGCTTAGCGAGTCCCGTACATTGTTCGGTTCCGGTTGCAGAGCCCCCGCAGCAGGGCGACTGGGTAACTGTGAGGCGGCATATTCGCGGGACAAAATACCATTCTTCCATTCCGTTTAAACATTAAACAGGTTCTCCCAACTCTGTGATGCACCCACAGAGAAACCTGTTGAAAGTCAACTGTAGTTATTGGCGATTCTATTGCACGCAATGTGAAAATTGAGACACCAGCCACCATAGTCCAATATTTACCGGGAGCCAGAGCGCCTGACATCTTGGAAAATTTAAAAGTGCTGGCTAATGTTAAATGTAAATTCTGTAAGATTGTTATTCACGCCAGCACTAAAGATATTTGACGTCACAAGTCGGAGATCACTAAAAATAACACTAAAGAGATGTGTGAACTTGCAAGGACGATTTCAGACACTGTAATATGCTATATGGCACATAGTCTTAGAGTTTGTACTTGACTAACTGGGGCCCAGGTCAGGAAGCAGAGAGACTGGCTAAACCGACCGTCTGCTAGCCGCTTCACGTCACAGAAGTCAGTTAATTCTCAGTACATAGAGACTCTTTCACCTAGATATCATACTATAGAGACTGTGTCTGTTTCCCGAACCAGCAAATACAAAAAAGTCCAAAACAATTTAAAGGCGCAATATGTATGATTTTTTTATTAAAAATCACATCGTTCACAAGTACAGTATGGAGTGCCACAAGGCTCAGTACTAGGACCGTTGCTTTTCAAACTTTACATGTTACCCTTGGGAGATATCATGAAGAAACATGGTGTTATCTTTCACTTTTATGCTGATGAAACTCAGCTCTCAGGGCTGTACAGTGCGACATATATGTTGCACGTGCTATGAAAAAACTGGTCTGTGCGATGAATAAATTTACCACTGTAGCATGCG
>NW_015558536.1:154686-160235 GCF_001515605.1 Sinocyclocheilus anshuiensis | reverse complement strand
AATAATTCAGAAGGGGAATTTATTCCATAATGTCCAAGAGAAAAAAACGTGTTTGAAAAAGGTCATCAAAAAAGAAAAAGAAACAGTTTCAATGTGAAATTGATGCATGAAGAAAAGCGCATCATTCTATTATTTTCCACAGTGGCAGTTTCACGTCCACGTTCATTCATAAATTGACCATAGAAAGAGAGAGAAAAAAGGAACATTAAATAAAAATTGTTCATATTTAAGAAAACAATAACAACATCAAACAACAGTCTTAAAGAGCAAAAGTAACATTTGCATAATTATGAAAATAAAAAACACAGAATGTGCGGATGGAAATCTAATGTGAGTAGGTATGTGTGTAGTAATGTGTGAAATGGCGGCGGCGTACATGTAGGCTACTGACCAGGTTTGCAATCGTGAAGGAAACTGAAGAGTGTAGCGGGTCGTCATCAGACAGGACAGGAGGATGAACAGGCAAGCTTGTTGTTGAAATATCCCACCAACACAGACGATCTTGAAGTGCCACTCTTAAAGTTTAGTCAAACTCCACGACGATCAAACATCACTCACAGGAAGCAATACTCAGAGCGGCCGTATTTCTACTCCTCCCGGGAATCCATTAACGCTCAACCATGCACCTGCAACCTTGCACGCAAACTTTCTGATGACGCATTTTTCTCAGGTATGTCACATCTCCTTTATATCCTCCATCCTTCCGCCGTTAATTGAAAACTCCGCCCCAATCACTCAAAGTGAAAACGAAAGTAAACCAAAAGATGTTGTGGCCCAAAGTTTTTGCACTGCCACAGGTGGTTGTTCTGCACGCTTAATAAACAAACTCCAGCGGGTCTAAAATGCATCTGCTAGAGTTCTTACTAGAACCAGGAAGTATGACCATTACTTATAAAGCCCTGAATGGTTTAGCTCCTCAGTATTTGAGCGAGCTCTTATTGCATTATAGTCCTTCACGTCCGCTGCGTTCTCAAAACTCTGGCAATTTGATAATACCTAGAATATCAAAATCAACTGCGGGCGGCAGATCATTTTTCTATTTAGCGTCCAAACTCTGGAACAATCTACCTAACATTGTACGGGAGGCAGACACACTCTGTCAGTTTAAATCTAGATTAAAGACCCATCTCTTTAACTTGGCATACACATAATACACTATATTATATTTCTATAATTCAAATCTGTTAAAGGATTGTTAGGCTGCATTAATTAGGTCAACCGGAGCCGGGAACACTTCCCATAACACCCGATGTACTTGCTACATCGTAAGATCTCCAGACCAGTATGGTGGATCAGCACCTAGAGACGACCTCTACAGTCCTGAATATCAGCGGAGACAATGTCAACTAGATGTGCCCCAGAGACAGATCCCCTGCAAAGAGCTCGTCACCTCGACAGCCATCGGCACAATTCCACGGGAACCAGACAAGTCCTCTGCACCTGTGTTGCAGGCTGGAATTAAACCACATCATGCTGGTTTCATCTGGCTAGAGGAGAATTGGCCCCCGACTGAACCTGGTTTCTCCCAAGGTTTTTTCTCCATTTCTGTCACCGATGGAGTTTTGGATCCTTTGGCTTGCTTAGTTGGGGACACTTGACTGATTGCACAGACACTATTGAAGAGAGCTGAACAGGATGAAGACATCACTGAATCATCAATGAACTGACTTTAACTGGAAAAATGACTCTGTTATTGTCTTCTTGCATCATTGACAAACTATTTTCCTGTTTAACACTGTAAAACTGCTTTGACACAACCAGTATTGTATAAAGCACTATACAAATAAAGGTGACATGACTTGATTTGACTTGTAAATAACATATCTGTACATTCATTTAAACAAGTATATGTGTTTCTCTATATTTCTGTTTCTATATACAGTGCATTATTTATTTTTCTGTTTTTTCTATTAGTGTTATTTCATCTTTACTGTGTAATTCTATGTATGTTTGCACTATGTGTGTACTTTCTTCTACACTGGAAGCTCCTGTCACCAAGACTAATTCCTCGTGTGTAAACATACTTGGTAATAAAGCACCTTCTGAGTCTAATTCTGATTCTGATAAATTATATATTTCAATTTAATGTACGTGTGAACTTGTAAAATTATATTTACCATAAAAGACGATTGGGGGTCAACCATCGTACAAATGTACGACAGAGCCGCCTCCTTGACCATCTCATTAAGATGACGCAGAAGTGCGTTCCAAAAAAAGTTTTTTTTGACTCCTACACCCTTCAAAGCTCTCACTCCAGAGGACAAGTGAAGTGAAGTGACGTGTGGCCAAGTATGGGTCACCATATTAGTTAATTTGTGCTCTGCATTTAACCCATCCAAGTGCACACACACAGTAGTGAACACACACATGGAGCAGTGGCACCCGACTGCTCAAGGGTCTCACCTCAGTCATGGTATTGAGGGTGGAAGAGAGCACTGGTTATTCACTCCCCCCACCGACAATTCCTGCGGGACCTGAGACTCGAACACATGACCTTTGGGTTAAAAGTCAGACTCTCTAACCATTAGGACACGACTGTCCCCATAGGGGTAAGCCCTTCCGAATGCAACATTTGAGCATCTTCTTTTCCTTTCAATGGCGGTTGGCAAATGTACTGTAAGGCAAATACTGCCACCTACTGCACGACACCAGCAGGACAGCTAACGTACAATAAGTATTGGGCTTAGGCTGGGCATACATCGTCCAATTTTGAGCTGATTTCTGAGTCGTATGTCTCTTTTTTTGAGTCATGCCGAATTTCATCTTTGTCATGCATCTTATGATGTGCAGTGTACAGAGGGTAACGAGAGGTGATTAGCTTCTTCCGACTGGCAATCAGATGATCGGATGAATTTCTGATGTGTCCAAAATTTTGGTCGGCCCTCGTTAGGGTATCGTGAGGTATTTTCACCATAAATTGGATGAATATCCAACACCAAATGGTCTACATCACAAAGTTTTTATCGTGGTATCCCAAACATTGTTTTCATAACACAAGGCAGAATATCGTTCATGTTGCATCTTATTGTAATGTCAGAACTTTCAGACATATTTGCATTACACTGGCTCGATCACCAGTAGTGGTATGTAACAAATTTTATGTTCACCTGCAAATACAATTAGCTTTTCTGCTGTTAACAGGACACTAAAACTACTCCCCTATCTGAACGTTCGGGCTAGTGCCGCTTCCTCGAGAAAGTATATTGTTTTGAGTCTGGTCGATGTAAACATTAAAGTGTTTTAAGCCATTCATGCGGAAGACAGCGTGAAAAAGATTTCAATGCAGCACTCGTGCACTGTGATAGATCGTTTCTGTGCACATGCACACAAAAAGCCACAGCTTGGACAGCACACGAGAACCAAACTGAGTTCTCTTTTGCATGTTCTTGAGCAAATGTTGTCAACCTGTGATCTTTGGGTTACAAGTCCAACTCTCTAACCATTAGGCCACGACTGCCCCCTATCAATGTTTGAATGCTAAGAGATTTGAGCAGCCACTTGGATAAGGTCTTAATGCTTTTTCTCTAGACTATGGGTTAATTTTTTTTAGCTTATTTTTTTAATCTTTTCATTTCTCTGGAGGTGTGGTTATTTTGTGAACCGATTTCTTGTTTAATAAGGTTTCATTTGCTGACTTTTTTCTTCAGCATTTAATATGGTTACAGTTCATGTAGTGTTTCTATTCATTGTAGTTGATAGATTCTTATAGTAGAATCAGAATCAGAATGAGCTTTATTTGCCAAGAGTGTGCAAACACACAAGGAATTTGTTGTGTTTTTTTTAGGAGCTCATGGTACAAACATACAGTACATACATACATATATGACATAATAATAATAATAATAATAATGTGCTATACATCTGGAACAGGAGATTTATGTACAGGTTTGTGCATGTATATCAGAGAGCTGCTTCAGTTTAATCAGGAGGGTATACAGGATGATGGTGTTGAAAGTGGAGCTGAAGTCCACAAACAGGATCCTTGCATAAGTTCCTGGTTTGTCCAGATGTTGGAGGATGTAGTGCAGTCCCATATTGACTGCATCATCCACAGACCTGTTTGCTTGGTAAGCAAACTGCAGGGGGTCCAGCAAGGGTCCAGTAATGTCCTTCAAGTAGGCCAACACCAGTCTCTCAAATGACTTCATCACCACAGACGTTAAAGCAACAGGCCTGTAGTCATTTATACAAAAACTGTCTATTGTAATATACCTGCACATACAACTGTCAATTTATATATTTTTATTCCTTATTTACTTGTTCTATTTTTTATTATCTGTGTTTTTTGTTCTGTCACTGTCATTCTGTTACACCATGGAAGCTTCTGTCACGAAAACAAATTCCTCGTATGTGTAAACATACCTGGCAATAAAGCTCATTCTATGTCTTAAGAACCAGTTTGACCAACTAGCAGTTAACAAAGGGGTAATCAGTCTTATATTTTGGATTCAGCTTAGACTAATCTATGTTTTTATGTAACCGAATTAAAAAAAATTTGACCAGTCTTAAATAACAAAATTAGATGATTAACTTTTAAGACTAGTCTAAACCTTTTATGCAACTGGCCCCAGGCTTTTCAAAACCTGCAGTAAAACCCATTCAAACCATCGACTAAAAGTTGATTCTCCTCAGTGCTGGGGGATGGGGTCTTGTAGCTGCTGATGGCTTTCAGGCCCTTCTACACTGATGCAGGGTCATTGCTTGAAAACTGTTTTTACAGGTTTTCAGAGTAGCTTCTCTTAGCTACTCTTATCTCCCTATTTAGTGTGTATTTGGCCTGTTTGTACAAGGCTGTGCCCCCACTCCTGTAGGCGTCTTCTTTGGCCTGGCAAAGCTGTTTGAGTTTTGCACTGAACCAAGGTTTGTCGTTGTTAAATGTTAAATTGGTCGTGGTGGGAACACACATGTCCTCACAGAAACTGATGTAGGACATCACGGTGTCAGTGAGCTCATCCAGATCAGTAGCTGCAGCCTCAAAAACACTCCAATCAGTAAGTTCGAAGCAGGCTTGTAAATCCCGCTCTGCTTCAACAGTCCATCTCTTTACAGACCTCACTACAGGCTTAGCAGATTTGAGTTTCTGCCTGTAGGCAGGGCCGCATTAACCATTGGGCTAGGCAGGGCTGAAGCCCCGGGGCCCGAGCAAGGAGGGGGCCCGTGATTGGCTGTGGAGTAGATTGACGGACATCAGTTTTCCATAAATTCCATGCATTACCATTAGAGATTAAAACGTCACATTTGAATTTGGTTTACCAATTAAATGCATTTATTATATATTTTACTTTTGAACGAACTGTGCACGCAGCCTATCTATCAGGTGATCGCTGCGCCTAATGTCTGCATTCACCTCTCTTCACTTTATTCTGGTGTAATCTAGAAATGGTCATGCAAAGAACAATCTTTGATAAGTAAAAATGTCAACTATTCTAAAAAAAAAAATAGTGAGAGAAAAAAATGAGGAGAGAGGGGAAAACATGAGTGAGTCACTAAAATCCACAGCTAGTTTATTTTACTAAAGCTGATGATGGAGTGGGAGTTGTGGAACCGCA
>NW_015558536.1:153829-154196 GCF_001515605.1 Sinocyclocheilus anshuiensis | reverse complement strand
TGTGTATTTGGCCTGTTTGTACAAGTCTTTGTCCCCACTCCTGTAGGCGTCTTCTTTGGCCTGGCAAAGCTGTTTGAGTTTTGCACTGAACCAAGGTTTGTCGTTGTTAAATGTTAAATTGGTCGTGGTGGGAACACACATGTCCTCACAGAAACTGATGTAGGACATCACGGTGTCAGTGAGCTCATCCAGATCAGTAGCTGCAGCCTCAAAAACACTCCAATCAGTAAGTTCGAAGCAGGCTTGTAAATCCCGCTCTGCTTCAACAGTCCATCTCTTTACAGACCTCACTACAGGCTTAGCAGATTTGAGTTTCTGCCTGTAGGCTGGTAGAAGATGAACCAAACAGTGATCAGAGAGTCCCAGC
>NW_015558536.1:153340-153819 GCF_001515605.1 Sinocyclocheilus anshuiensis | reverse complement strand
ATGAGGAGAGAGGGGAAAACATGAGTTAGTCACTAAAATCCACAGCTAGTTTATATTACTAAAGCTGATGATGGAGAGGGAGTTGTGGAACCGCAAATGGCCCGGACACATGGAGCAGATAAAAACAGCGTCATCATCCCCACAGATTTTAGGTTAGTTTGATTATTAACTTGATAGATGTATAGTGCTTTTTGTGTTTGAACAAACTCCATAGGGCTAGTATATTCGCTTATGGGTTGAGAAATTCATTTTGCGCGTCATGATGTAAGCTTTTAATTTAAACGCATTTTAAGCATTGCGGTTTAAAAACGAATTTAACTGTTCAGGGACATTAAGCATTAGGGCAGAATTCATTTTGGCAAATGCGCGCGTTAAGACGGTTTCTGATACGCGCGAGCGCACTTGCTCGTACAGCGCCTGACTGGAGTTATTTTTCACGCCTTGTGTTTAAACGTTCGAATACACATAGGTATGTGTCA
>NW_015558536.1:150219-151011 GCF_001515605.1 Sinocyclocheilus anshuiensis | reverse complement strand
TTTCGTTGTGAAAGCGAAACTATTTTGTTTGGCCTTCCAAAAGAGGACGATATCTGCTTCGTCATGTCTGGAGCTAATCCGTGCTGGTCGCTGAGGAAATATAACAACTTTGTGCTGTGGATCACCGGATCGGCTTTCACCGTGGATGAAGCGGAGTCCAGCCCGGGGTCGTCACATGGCTTGACTGTAGTCGCGTCTGTCTGCTTATTGAGTTTATTTAACCCATCGCAATTTATTGGAACTGTGTGAACTAGAGTCACTACTCACCTTAATGTTGTTCTAAAGGCTTATTACTTAACAACACAAAAATGTCATGCTGTCACTTGCCAATTTAATGTCAGAGAATGGTGAATTTTTTTTTTGAAGCGGATGCATATCTGTCGTAAAAAAATCCTATGCATCTCGTGGCGTATATTCCAAGCATTCTGAAGGTATACTGAGGGTTTGGTGAGGAACAAACCGAAATGGCAAGATATTATATTTTATGAAAATCTTGCGTTGCAGCTCACACAAGCTTTTATCCTTTTGAGATATCAATTTTAATAAAACACAAGACTACATTATATAACTCTAACAGTAGGCTATTTAATATCTGTTGTTCTCCGGTTGTCAGTCAGAATGACAGTTCTTGCGTGAACATAGGCCTATATATACCCAAGCAAATTTATTATTCTTTCCTTTGTCTTAGTGTTTAAAATATTTATTTTGAAACGAATTAATTCATTACTTAAACAGACTTACTGGGTGAGCAGGGTAGGCTATGACAGCTGTCATATCATACCCTGCCATGCC
>NW_015558536.1:145003-149547 GCF_001515605.1 Sinocyclocheilus anshuiensis | reverse complement strand
ATTACTTAAACAGACTTACTGGGTGAGCAGGGTAGGCTATGACAGCTGTCATATCATACCCTGCCATGCCCAGCTGATGCAAAGAATATAATTTATATCTACACAGAAGAAAGCCCTGTCTAGACTCTGGCCCGGTATGAGTTGTGTCGAGCTATTCATTAGCCTGTTTGTTTGATGAAAAAAGATGAAACGTAGTTGCAATAAATGCTTAAGAATCCATACAACTGCAGCAGCAGAGGACTATTATTCTGCTGCGTGATACTGCGGAAGAACTGATGACGGCACGGGTTGATCTTCGGCTGACCAATCAGCAGAAAGGGGTGTTTAATTCCCGCCCACGTGTAGAAATCGAATATTCAAGCTGTTTATTCATTTTTCCGCCCATGAACGAAAAACGAAAATTTAAGCTGAATTCTCGTTTTTCGTGTTTTGGGGAAAAAAAAACAAAAAACAAAAAGGAGCCGTTTTCTAATTTTTCTACTTTCAATATTAAATCAAAAAACGAATGATCGAATGATACACGGATTATTAAGCAGTGGGGCAGAATTCATTTTGGCAAATGCGCGCGTTAAGACGGTTTCTGACACTTGCTCATACAGCGCCTGACTAAACTAAGAGTTATTTTTGGCGCCTTGTGTTTAAACGTTCGAATACACATAGCTATGTGTTAAAATGCCTGTCTCCTCGTCAACACAGTCATTTTTGTCTTAAATGAACGTTAATAGTTAACGATAAAGCATGTGCACTAGTTGGCTATTATGAGACCCTGGCATTATATGATGAGATTTTAAAGGGATATTCACCCAAAAAATGTAAATACTGTCATCATTTACTCAGTTTCAAGTTGCTCTGAACCTGTATGAATTTCTTTGTTCTCTTCAACATAAAAGAAGATATTTTGAAGAATATTCGTAACCACCAGAAAGTTTCTGTCCCTGTTGACTCCAATAGTGTTGTTTTTTTCATACTATGGAAGTCATGGGTGCACAGACACTGTTTGGTTACCAGTATTGTTCCAAATACATACGTTTGCATTCAACAGCAGAAGGAAACTCATTAAACTCAAATTAAACATTAGAAAGAAAATCACTCACTGTCCTTGACTGAATCACTTTTGTAAAATAAGTAAGAAATAATGTATATTGAATTTATACAGTGAAGACTATTCGGTCTATTTCTAGTCTATTTATTTTATACAATATATTTCTTATTCAGTGCTTTAAGTGTTTGTAGGTCAATTTCTTTGTTCTATTGTAATTCATGACTGTTTACTTGTCTTCAGTACATTTGTTTTTACATATTGGAATTGGTAACAAGAATTATGAAACTTTGATTGGATAAAAATCCTATGTTAAGCTATATCATTATTGTAACGGGGGGGTCCTGCAGTAAGTCATAGCCCCGGGGCCCATTGAGGTCTTAATGCGGCCCTGCCTGTAGGCTGGTAGAAGATGAACCAAACAGTGATCAGAGAGTCCCAGAGCTGCCAGTGGTCCAGTATATTGTATATATGATTAAAGATCATATTGTTTTCATATAGTACTGCACTTAAGAAGCTACATAAATACATACATGTTCCCCAGAAAGGACAATTTACCCTGGTCATCAAATTCAAAAAGTTTTCACCCCCCAGCTATTAATGCATCGTGTTGCCTTCTTGAGCATCAGTAAATGTTTTCACCTTTTGTAATAGTTATGTATGAGTCCCTCAATTGCCCTTAGTTTGAAAAGATGGATCTCAAAATCATGCAGCCGCTGTTGGAAAGGGTTCAAATATGCAGAAGATGCTGGAAAACCAACATTATTAAAAAAACACACACACACACACACAAAAAAAACAAGTATTTCTTTTGTCTCTTATTTTTCAGTTATTATTTTGTCTTGTGGAGTGTATATATAAACATCTGTTATGTGAAATAGCTTATTCAAGACAGTACTAAATTTTAAAAAAAAACATGCAATTGTCATGATCTCTCTTATTTTGTTAAAATTATAAAGTTTGCATATTCTGGGGTGTGTAAACTTATGAGCACAACTGTTGTGCTCATAACAGCATAACAAATATATATAATCTCCATAAGTATTTTTCAAAACCATTGTTTTCAAAAACAAGTAAATTCACCTTTTTATAATTTTTTTGTTCAGATGAAACATCACATAAATGCAATTTTGAACATTACTCTGCACTAAATCTACAAAAGCTTTATAAACAGCAATAAACAAGAAGGTGAGTGGCAAATTAAAAATGAAACTTGGTGAAATCTTTACCATCATGTCCCGAGAACACACAAAAAACTAATCATTAAGTCAAAAAGGAATCATTTATTTTGATTAATTTTGTGAGTCAAAGTCATCAAATAATGAAAAGTGATATTTAACAAAAGAAATGTGCTAGAGGAAGCAGACACTGAGTATAAATAGAAGCTGATGTTTTATTGTGATCAGGCGGCGCGGACGCTGAAGAACGGTAGCGCTCTGATGAAAGAGTCCAGTTTACTGTGGAACAGATCGCTCTGGAGAGACTCGCCCAGCACACACAGCGGGTTCTTCACGATGTACTCCACATACAGCTGCAAATGAGAGACAGTTACCAGAGTAAAGACAGAGAGTACTGTGTGTGTGTGTGTGTGTGTGTCTTACAGTGCTGTAGATCTGCTGCAGTGTGTCTCTGCAGTTCGGCACGCCGAGGTCTGTGTTCATCACCAGTTTGATTCCTGTTGGAGTTTCATAATAATGCAGCTTATAACGGCTGGTCTGGAATGCCAGAAAGCCATCTTTCCTGAAGCATTCAGTCAAGGAGAACATGAACACACACACACACACACACACACACACACACACACACACACTCACACACACATACACACTCACTCACACACACACACACAGTGACGAGATGAAGGATACATGTCGAGCGGACTCATCTTGCTGATGAAGGAGCGGATGGAGAACAGCATCCCGTACATCAGCTTAAACTCCTGATGAAACAGAATAGAATCAGCTTTCAGACTCAGCCGCTTTCACTTTACTGTCACTCATAATCATGACGAATGAGGAATATCTGCAACTCTACGTACATAGAATGATATTAACATAGGAACATCATGAGTCTTCCAGTTCTCCCTCCAATCATCAGAACACACGAGACACAGATGCGCTGTAATCACTGTGTTGCATTTTCACTTAATTATTATTATTTTACTTTCCTTTTCTTTTTTTAACCGATACTTTGCAGTTTGTTTACTATACATACAGACTCCATGACACATATCGAGGGATTTAATATTTTAGATCGAAAGAAAAGCTGGTGGAATTGTAGTTTATATTAATCTACGTTAAACTGCACTTGTATGCAAACCAAAATGTTTTGAACTCCTCGAAATTAAATTACTTTTTTTTATTTTTTTTTAATGGTCCTGATGTCATCGTTGCGGAGTGTTATCATACACATATATATCTATATCTACAGTATGATTGTGTTCGTGTGTTTCTGAACCTCTTCTTTGGAGATTCCGGCTTGTTTCTTGCGGTTCCACTCGCTGTAATGCAGGCAGCTGCCATTGCGATCAAATATGTACAAGTTATGAACAGTCATCTGAGAGAAATGACAGAAATCACAAGATTACACTGATGAAGAAGAGTTTAATATCATTACCTCATTCCTGCTCAACATCACAGTCAGCACACGATCACAGAACGTATTTAAACACGACATATCAACCGTTTCGATTATCTGTATTGTGTTTATTTCATATGATGTTTAATGTCGGTGCATTTCATTGTTTACCTTCCGCGCGGCGTCTGTTCTAAGACTGACGCGACAGCTGCCTGAACAATAATCAAAACTCCCTCGAAAACAATATAGCAATCTAATTTGCTTCAAACGAACATTATTTTAAAAAAACGCACACTCTGTAATGCACTTCACGGTTGTGTTTTCTGGTCTATCAGGCGTGTGTGATCGTTTAAGACAGGCGCGTGTGCGGACTCCTGCCGCGGGGTCCTTCAGTAACGTTGTAAAGCTAAAGATGGCCGCAGTGCTGCAGTTTCCTGCTAGCGTTTCAACTTTTAACAATTATAATGATTTATATCCTGACTGGACGCAGACAGAAGTCAGCACAGGGGTGAGTAGCGGTCAGAACTCTAATAATGATCTCACATGACTGAGTTCTAATGTGTAGAAACGCGTTTATTTGGTGATTCGGCGGTGAGTGATGCAGCAGATCGTGAAGCTCGGCATTATTAGCACGGGCTTATTAGCATAGACGCATGGATTCTGGCTCTGTTTAGAATAATTATTCTAGCAGCACGGTTACTAATTATGAGATGATGATCATCTCGCAGGTGATTGAAGGCAATAGAGTACAGGTGCATCTCAATAAATTAGAATGTCGTGGAAAAGTTCATTTATTTCAGTAATTCAACTCAAATTGTGAAACTCGTGTATTAAATAAATTCAATGCACACAGACTGAAGTAGTTTAAGTCTTTGGTTCTTTTAATTGTGATGATTTTGGCTCACATTTAACAAAAACCCACCAATTC
>NW_015558536.1:140232-142852 GCF_001515605.1 Sinocyclocheilus anshuiensis | reverse complement strand
TGTGTGCATTGAATTTATTTAATACACGAGTTTCACAATTTGAGTTGAATTACTGAAATAAATGAACTTTTCCACGACATTCTAATTTATTGAGATGCACCTGTAGATGATATAACAGAATTAAACCTTGCTTCGGGTTTACTATCGAAGCCTGTTCATCTCGCGCCTGAAGTAGCTTTTTTAATTCAGTTTATTTTTATGCTGCAACTTTGTCTCACAATTCATACTTTCTTTAATCTCGTAGTTATTACTTTTTTTTTCCTCGCAAAAGTGCGCCTTTTTTATGTCACAGTTTACGTTTTCTGAAAGATTGATGCTTTTATCTCAATTCATACTTTGTTCTCAAAATTGCTAAAAAAAAATTTAATGTGACTTTTTTTTATCTAACAATTTTTTATTTTTTATTTTTTTTTACATCTATTTGAGTGCATTTCAAATTTTGGACTTTAATTCAAAGTACGTTTTTTTACTTTGTATTTATTTATTTTTAATTTTATTTGACTACTTTTAATTTTCTAAACTTTTTTTTCCCCTCAACTGCAAGTTTATATTTTTATATTTGCACATTTTGGACTCCTCGACATTCCTACATTTTATCTCACATCTTGGTCTTTATTTTATTTTATTTTTTTCTAAAAATGTACATGTAAATGACTTTTTATCTAACAATTCTGCCTTATTTTTATTTATTTTTTTCTGTTTTTCTAGCAGCTAAATGTTTATATCTCACAATTTTGAAATGGACTCTTTTTCTCAGAATCCTGAGTTTACAATTCACAGCTTTTTCACATTTTTAGACGCCTAATCTGAGATATAAGCTTAAAATTGCTGAGGGGAGACTGATTGTGTGGTGATTGTGTTGTTCAGACCAGCATCATGGCGGTGGAGTTTGAGGGAGGAGTGGTGATCGGTGCTGACTCTCGCACCACCACCGGGTGAGAGAGAGACGGCTATCAGTTTAGCTGGTCAGTCTGGTGCTTCTGCTCTGTCTAACTGAGTGATGTGATGTGTGCAGCGCTTACATCGCCAACCGCGTGACGGATAAACTCACTCCCATCCACGAGCGCATCTTCTGCTGCCGCTCCGGCTCGGCGGCGGACACGCAGGCCATCGCTGACGCCGTCACCTACCAGCTGGGCTTCCACAGGTACAGCGGCGCACACGGCTCCTGCCACGGGACGTCTCTCCAGCTCTGACTCTCGTCTTCTGTCTCTCTTTCAGCATCGAGCTGGACGAGGCTCCTCTGGTGCAGACGGCGGCCAGTCTGTTCCGGGACATGTGCTACAGGTACAGAGAGGAGCTGATGGCCGGGATCATCGTGGCCGGCTGGGACCCACGCAGAGGAGGACAGGTACAGCTTCAGCAGTGGCTCATCTGAGCGTGTGTGTGTCAGGGCTTAAAGATCTCCGGCGTGCGGCGTTTGGCTGCGGGAAAAGAGCTAGTCGCGTTAAGTGTATTGTCACACCCCTAGTGTCTAAGAGCGTGATAAAGCTCATAATTTTCCAAGTGTATGATAGAGCTTTCATTCTTCAGGTCAATCATATATTCATGAAATAAAATCAGTTTGAATAAGGAAAGCGACAACTTTGCCATAGTATCCTTTCAAATGTTAAAGTTGCCAGTCGTTGCATTCTTTGCATGTGCTGCACTTTATTTGCACCATTTTGTTTTATTAGTTTATTTATTAGAATTTGAAAGATAATAACAATATTGATTAATAAGTGGGATCTGATTTTAGTCCTTGAAAGTCCTGGAATGTTATTTTGCAGTATCTGTACGAACCCTGTTTAAGTTACCAGTTCTTGCAGCATTTTAATGTTTCTGTTGTTGTTAATTGAACTGAACTGTAGTTTTCTGGAGTAAACTGTCTTTGTATATTTCCTATTTTATTTTCATTTCCTAGAATTTAATTGACCATTATTTCTTCTGAACAAAGCAATTTCAGAAATGTCATGTTTTAGATTGTAGGTCATCTTGTACCCTGTCGAGGACAAAGCTAACCAGCAAAACTTGATATCAAAAGCATCCTAAATGTTACATGTGTTTGCACCATATTGTAGTGAGTAACCATTCTTGGTGTTGCTGTTTCAGATATCCACCATAATCTGTAGTCTGAGCCTGTCGAGGGCTAATGGCAAGGGCAGATGCGTTACTAGTTAGTTTCAAGGAAAATCATTTTCTTTCTTTGTTTGCCAAATAACCCTGTGTATGTGTCCCAGCAACCCCGGGAAAAATGTTCAGGCTTAGGATTTTTTTTTGCTTTAACCCCTGGTGTGTGTGTGTGTGTCCAGGTGTACACGGTGCCGGTCGGAGGGATGATGACCAGGCAGCCGGTGTCGGTGGGAGGATCCGGCAGCAGCTACATCTACGGATATGTGGACTCCAACTACAGAGCTGGAATGAGCAAAGAGGAGTGTCTTAAATTCACTGCAGAAGGTTAGACACACTCTCACACACTCTCTCACACACGCACGCACGCACGCACTCACTCACACACACACATGCACACACAGACTCGCACACACAGACTCACACACACACACTCACACACACACACATTCTCACACACACACTCACTCTCTCTCACACACACACACACTCTCACTCACACACACACTCT
>NW_015558536.1:139186-140217 GCF_001515605.1 Sinocyclocheilus anshuiensis | reverse complement strand
AAAGAGAAGTGTCTCAAATTCACTGCAGAAGGTCAGACACACACACACACACACACACACAAAGCTTTTCAAACTCTGAATCACTTGCTTTGTCATCTCACAATTCTGAATTTTTTCTCTAAATTGTAACTTTAAAGCTTTTCAAAATGTTGCATCAATTGAACCAAGTGGATCACTCAATCATTCAGCGTTTCAAAGCCACACGCACTGGTCAATCTTGCAGGTCAAAACACTGTAAATGCAATGGCAACTCTGGCCAAATTGCGACTTTAATATCACATTTCAGTTTCTTTTATCTCTAAATTGCAACTTTAAAGCTTTTTCAAACTTTGCATCATTGAACCAAGTGGATCATAAAACGATTCACTGTTTTGAAGTGTCACATGCTGGTGACTCTTGCTGGTCAAAACGCTGTAAATGCACTAAAAACTCGACTCAAGTCTAACTATTCTGACTTGTTTTTTTTTTTGGACTTTTCTCAAGTTTGCGACTACGATCACAATTCAGTTTCTTTTATCTCTAAAGTGCAACTTTAACCCTCTAAGCACCAAAGTCGCAAAATTGCGACAAGACGTCATACTTAATCATATAGACCAGTGTTTCCCAACCGGGGTGCCGTCTGTCGAGAGCAGGGGTGCCGTGTAAAAAATCATTTTTTTAATATTTTTAAATTGCTAAAATGTTCAAAAAAGCATCTATTATATAATATCCATTTCTGATGTCGCCAATAATTAGAGATGCACCGAAATTCCGGCTGCCGAAAATTAGTTCACCGCTCAGGATTCACTTTCACGTGGTGTGACGCTCTGCGTATTATCCGCTCTATGCGTGTGCGCTCCGCTCAGTCGCTCCACTCGTATACCGTTCATGCTCATCGGAACAGCAGAGTCCACTCAAAAATCAAGCTGACAGGAAACATCGATGTAGTACAGTATTGTTTCTGTCTGCAATAGCCCTACTGTGTTGTAACATGGTGTGGTAAATGGGCAACTCTGGTAACACTGCCCTCTCATTCATTGATCTGCTAACCG
>NW_015558536.1:120926-139175 GCF_001515605.1 Sinocyclocheilus anshuiensis | reverse complement strand
GTCATGTTCCTATTCAAAGTGTTTGAGGAAAGAAGCAGAGCAAGTGAGCTTTCGTGTCATTGATGCGGAAGCAGTTCAGTTCAGAGCGTGCGGGTAAGCTGTGAGATTTGTGAGAGAAAATCACCAAATGGCTAATAAAAAGTTGTACCGTGAGGATGTGTTGCAAATGTTATTCGCCGATTCTGACTCTGAAAGGGAATATTTGCCTTTTGGAAATGACGATCGGTCGTCTAATGATCGCGCTTCTCCCGGTACATCTTTGCAGCGCAATGGTGCCGCCGTGCAAGGCGAGAGTGTTCACGAAGCACAAACAAGTAATCATTTCGACCCTTTGCCCAACAGGGATGGGGGTGGCAGGGCAATATCTATTATTTCCTGAATATTACTGATGAACTGATCAAAAAGTAGGCTACTGTTCACATGCGTTTTACTACTATATAGTAAAGTAATATAGTAATAATTTAGTACTTTCTCCTGTTTTATTGTTGGTTTCCTCCTTTTCTGATCATTTGGAATTAGGATAAAAAGACAAACAAAAAAAAAACATGCAAATAAGTTCAAACATTAATTAATAATCAATATCTATTTTTTCCTGAATATTATGACATTCAAGAGGGCCGCCCCCTGATGACGTCATAATATGCAAATTAGACGAGTATATTTACACCCCACATAAACTTTCGGTCATGCCCAACATTTTTCTAATTTACATTAGATCTCTATCTTTAAGCCCTGTCAAGCCACACGCTTTTGAAATCTTGATGTCAACATCCAGCATTTTTCCCAAAAAACCCTGGCGCCTAAAGGGTTAAAGCTTGTCAAAACCTTGACTTCGAGGCGCCACACACTGGTCAAAATCATGTAAATGCAATAAACTCAGCTCAAACATGCATTAAAAAAAAGCTTTTACAAACCGATTGCAAATGTTTTATTGGAAGTGTAATCCCTCATTTGATACTATTAAATATTAAGTTTCTATATAATATGTGATCTTTTATTAATTTTCAGGGCTTGTTTTGATTTGATTAATGGGGGTTTTGGTTAATCAGTGACTTAACTAATATAATTCCTTTTTATTATATAAATGCATCATCATAATATCTAGAAATGTGCAAAACTGATCTGAAATCAGCCAAAAAAAAACATATAGACTGGTTTATGGGTTCACCGAAGCTTTGTTTTAACAGTTTGATACATGCTTTGCTTCGTGAAGCTCTGAACCCAATCAATGATTCAGTGTTTGCGGTCGAGGTGTGTGTGTATTCGTCTCAGAGGTGTGTGTGTGTGCGCGCAGCGCTGACTCTGGCCATGGAGAGAGACGGCTCCAGCGGTGGAGTGGTCAGACTGGCGGTCATCTCGGAGCAGGGTGTGGAGAGGCAGGTCATCCTCGGGAACCAGTTACCCAAGTTCTCCACCGTCTGAATCTCTGATCTGTCCTTCATCAGAACCTAATGGTGTTTCTCTAGATGTTTGCCACACAAAGTTCCAATAAACAAGACTTCAGTCGACCTGTTCAGTGTCTGGCTGCTTTATTGAACGATTGAAAATCCCAAGGTTTTGGTGAAATCAAGAGCTTCTGCTTTTACAGTTGTGCGTTTGGAGCAGGACTATCTGCTAGAAGAATGGGAAACGTTTCATTCGTAATATTGCAAGTCTGTGTGTTACACGATTACATCACCTTTAGATTGATTTGAGTGGAATGGAACCAATTGAACAATGTTTTTAAGAATGTTAAATGGGTTGAATTGATCTGAATAATGACTGTTGTCTTCTGTACAGCTGAAATTTAATTAGTCTGACAACTCAATTTTATAATTATTTTCCTTTTTGTTGCTGTAACGATGCTTTGAAGCGATCTGTATTGAATAAAGCATTATAGACATTAATGTAACGACTTTGTTGAGAAAGATGACTTTTGACATATTCAAAGGTGACTAAGAATTATATAAAATGTTCCAGACCTCAATATGAAATTGGGAATCGGCCTAAAGATGTCCTAAAAACAGTATTAAAGTTTGACCATTTTTAATGTAATAATGGAATGTAGAAAAAAAAATCTAGAAGCATAATGAGATTTTCAGAGATATCTGAATATGATTAATCTACACATACTAGCTCAGGTGAGATTACGAATAACATGTTAATTTGTGTTTAGTTGTAAGGTTTTACAAAAATCGAACCTATCTTTATCTACTTTCGCAATTTTATCTATTCGTCAATGGTTTGAAGCTGTTAAACATTTTAGCTGGACTAAGTCTTTTGTAAGTCATGTCTGGTGAATGAATAAATGTATATGTAAATAAGAATCATTTCCATGGGTAACACTTTGTTTTAATGGTCCGCTTTAGATGTTCTACTAACTATAGCTATAAATAACTGTTCATTTCAAGTAGCAGTTAAGTCAAGTGCATGTAATCTTATTCTGCTAATCCTAACATAAGTCAACTAGTACTGTAATGAGGGTTAGTTGATGTGTAGTCGCAAAGTTACCTATAGAATGTCTAAAGTGGACGAAATAAAGTGCAAGCATTCCATTGTTTGTAGTTGAGAAGAACATTTTATTTCATTGGCTTAGAACCAACTAGCAATACTGGAAAGTTCAGAAATGTTGGAAGAGATCAAATTACGTCCACCAGAGCGACTGCGGAGGGCTGGCCAATCAGAGAGCAGGACCTCTCACAGGCCACTCCCCCATCTCCCATCTCCCACTCCCCAACCACCCAGTGCATCTCTCTCTGACGCCCTCTCTCCTCCCTCAGGATCAGGCTGTAGCGTGCATTCGTCCCCGCTCCGCTCGGGGCCCAGTGCTCCTCTTCCTCCGTCCATCCGTCTGCTTCCTCTTCTCGGCTAATCACTCTGTACAGCGTCTTCCTGAACACTTCCCCGCTCGCCCTCGGCGCTCGTTCCTTATCTCCCACCAGTTCTATTTTGGAAGAAACGTCCCCTTTAGTCTCTCTCATCTGCTGTTGCTCATCCCTGGAGATGAAGAGGACGCTCCGGAATACAGCTTGAACGTCTTTGATCTGTTCGAGGGGTAAAAAGCTCACGCTCTCGCCCGCATTCTCCAATCCGTGCATGTTTTCGGTGCGTCTGTACGCCCGCAGGGCGACCCCACTGTCCGAACGAGCCAAGACGTGGCGCTTGAGCCGCCGGTAGAGCACGAGGTAGTTTCTGAGGAGCCAAAGGAACAGGAAACAGGAAGTGAGAGCAGAAAGTACACACAGCAACACAAAGCCGGCAAATAGCCACCAGCACCACGGCAGCAGCCGTCCATACGCTCCCTGAGCATCTGCCCAGTGCGGATCAGTGCTGGTTGGCGGTTCTGCTTGGGGAGTGACCCGTCTGGCGGTTGGCAGTTCGGTTTGGACCAAAATCGTGTGCAGTTCTGGTTGGGCGGTACTTTGATGTTGGGGTTGGCCAATAATTGGTCCAAAGGTGGTGTCGAATGCAATCGTTGCCCTGAAAGTGTGTGGTTCAGGTCGGCCAGTATCCTGACTTTGGGATTCGGCAATAATTGGACCAGTGGTTGGCGGCTCAGGGTTCGATGTGGGTTGGAACGTGACGGTTTTCCAGGTGTTTGGTTCTAGGGCGTCTCGAGTGGGAAGATACGGACTGGTCGTTGGAGTCAAGATAAAATACTCTGTCCAGAATTCATACCAGATTTTGGTCCAGGTCTCAGTGACCCAATACCTTTCAACAGAGGTCCAGGATTTGGTGGAATCGGGCAGGTGGGCGCCTGTGGCGGGGTCGTATGGAGCAGTTGCCGTTTGAGTGGGGGAAATTGGTTTTACTGAGTTTGTTGGAAGAAGATGAGGGGCTTCGAGATCTGAAAGAATACGAGAGGGTTTGGCATCTTGGTCCCCGCTGGGATGAGGGAGTGCAGGATCCATTGGATCTGGTGGACAGAAGTCATTCTCCTCCAGTTCAATGATGGGCCGTTTGAGCAGGTGAGGTGGTCCCGAACACACCACGGAGTCGGCAGCAGGAACGATGTTGTTCGGTCCGTCGTGCATGTAGACGTTGTGTTCCTGGTCGTTCAGGTATCTGTGGAGGTAACCAACCGCGCAGCTGCAGAGCCAAGGATTGTGGGTCAGGTAAACGTAAGGCAGCTCGGGTTTGGATGAGAAGAACCCATCGGGCATCAGCGAGACGCTGTTATTCTCCAAGTCGAACGTCTTTAGGCCGCCGGAGGTGATGCGCTCCAGGAGGCGCGGAGGCAGCGCGGGAAGCTTGTTCTCAGACAGGTTAATGACCTCCAGACGCGGCAGCTCGCTGAAGGTGCCGTCGTGAAGGGAACGAATCTGGTTCCTGTCTAAGTAGATCTCCATCAGACTGGGAGCGCAGCGGAACACCAGTCCTCCCAAACCAGTTAACCTGTTACCAGACAAACGCAAGACGCTCAGCTTCTCCAGCACTGGACCTGAAAGAAACACACAGAGACAACAGAGAGTCTGAGACTCTCATCACATCAGAATGAAAGTTTTGTGCCTTTTAATTCATGTCTGCACACAAATGCTTAACTAAATCTACAACTATAAGCATGTGAGGTAGAAATGCAAGGAATGTGCAAAATGAAAAAGAGAAGGAAAAAAACATTGTAAATGTGCAGTAGAGACAGGTTATTGTACAGGGTTGATTTTTTTTTAATAGCATTAGTATAGGTGGTCAAAGTGAGCTTTATTGTTCAGCGCCTGGGTTTAGAGTTCAGCAGGCTAACAGCTGAAGGAAAAAAACTGTTCCTGAGTCTGCTGATGCGACTCAAAGACTCCTATAACGGGAGAGGAGTAAAGAGTCGTGGCTGGGGTGAGAGGAGGCTTTGATAATGCTTCTCACTCGCTTTAGGCAGCGTTTGTGATGAATGTCTTTGATGGAGGGAAGCTGAACACCAGTGATGTATTGGGCAGTTTTCAGCACCCGCTGGAGGGCTTTCTGATCGGAGACAGTGCAGTTGCTGTACATTCAATAGGTCCTAAGGAAGCAAAGGTGCTGTTGTGCCTTTTTGATGAGCGTGGAGGTGTTGAGGGTCCAGGAAAGATCCTCAGAGATATGGACACCAAAGAACTTAAAGCTTCTCACCCGTTCCACTTTGGCTCCATCAGTGTAAATAGAATTGTATGTGTGACCTTTCCTAGACTGCCAGTTTAATTTAGCATTTATATTTTTGCATTAATTTTGCGTTTTAATTTCACATTTTGCATTCATTTCACAGTTAAGAGTAAAATGACTGATGTGCTTCTGTTTACCTGGCGGCTCCAGTGTGCTGATGTGATTGTGGCTCAGATCCAGCTCATGCAGCTCTGTGAATCCAGAATACATGGACCAGGACAGAGACGTGAACTGGTTTCCAGTGAGAACCAGGACCTGCGTGTCTGTGTCGATGCCGGCGGGAACAGCTGTCAGTCCCTGACTCACGCAGCTGACGCGGGGCCGATGGTCCTGGTTCCTGTCGCTCTGACAGCTGCTGCTTGTGACGATGAAGCACCGTATCATGAGGAAGACCAGGGTGCTGATGAAGCGTGGCATGATGAAGGCTGCCAGAAAATTAAGACTAGTGCACAGTAAAGTAAGTAAAACTGTGCACATATTTATCACAAGTTGTCTTTAAATGTAATGTAATGCTGTTCGTTGGAACTTTCTATTCATCTGTGCATCCTGAAAAATAAAATGTATCACGCTTTCCACAAAAATAATCAGAAATGTTTCTTGAGCAGCAGATCAGCATATTAGAATGATTTCTGAAGATCATGTGACACTGAAGACTGGAGTAATGATGCTGAAAATACAGCTGCGCATCACAGAAATAAATTACAGTTTAACAGATATTCACTTAGAAAACTGCTGTTTTACACTGTAATAATATTTCACAAATGTTACTGTATTTTTAATAAAACAAATGCAGCCTAGGTGAGAAAAAGAGACTTCTTTCAGAAACATTTAGAAATCTTACCAACCCCAAACTCTTAAAACAATAATGTATAATTTTAAGTATGCATCGTGACAGTGAGATCTTGTCGTGAAATTAATGCTACAACACAAAACAATCTCAATGGTAGGCTTCATGTTCTTTACGCAAAATATAATGAACATTTCTTTAGATAAGTTATTTTATTATGCATGATCTATAATAACAAATAGCTGTCATAGTAAAATATATGAATAGTGACACCGTACTGTTTTGTATAGAGATAGTCTTCCTTACACCACACAAACATGACATTTCACCTTCAAAAATTACATGAGACTGTAAAGAGTAAATGATGAGTACCTCTGAGCGCTGGTGTCTGCGGAGCTGCAAGAGTCTGTATG
Source organism: Sinocyclocheilus anshuiensis (assembly GCF_001515605.1). Taxonomy (NCBI): domain Eukaryota; kingdom Metazoa; phylum Chordata; class Actinopteri; order Cypriniformes; family Cyprinidae; genus Sinocyclocheilus; species Sinocyclocheilus anshuiensis. Next base: position 132,869 of record NW_015558536.1, on the reverse strand, counting down.
AAGCCGGTTTCCTCTGGTCTCTGGATTCACAGCTCTATCTCTCTTCCTCAGAGTCAAACACCAACCACAAGCTCTCCATATATGAGCATATATTCATCAATCCCCACAATGAGCTTTTCTTGGGTACAACAACAAGTTTCCTGGAAGACGGTAATTTCTGTAACAACTGAACTCTATAGCAGTTAAACAATATATCTGAGTACTGAACCAGATCTCTACATGTTCTGAACGAAATATGAATGCTGTCAATCTTCTTGTGAAGTGATGTTGTTGCTTGTTCAATAGCATTTTAAAGCCTTTGTCATATTGTGATCTGTTTTTTTTTTTTTACCTTTATCGTTAAAATACCCGTCTTCAGCAAACAATGATAAAACAACAAAATAATTAGAATCTGCAGATATATAAGAGATACAGATGTGAGCTTCTGTCAACAAAAACCCATCAAGGATGCTTTAAATTGTTTGAAAGTTACAATAAAGATATTTATAATGTTACAAAAGAGTTCTATTTAAAATAAATGCTGTTAAAAAAAACTGACACTGAAGACTGGAGGAATGATGCTGAAAATTCAGCTTTGTTCACAGCAATAAATTACATTTGAACAGATATTCACATAGAAAACAGATACTTTTAAATTGTAATAATATTTCACAATTTTTACTGTATTTTTGATCAAATAAATGCAGCCTTGGTGAGCAGAAGAGACTCTTTCAGAAACATGTAGATATTTAAGACGTACAGACTTCAGAACACCAGACACACTGTCGTTTTTATACATTGTCCTTTATTGACATTTTGCTATTTTTAACCATTTTTAAAACTCAAAAGATAACTCAAAACCCAGAATAAAACAAACAGAAGAGCAGAAACAGAAGCGGCAGCTTGTGTCCAGTGAGACACTTGAGGTTCATCATGTAGAAAACCATGTCAATGTCAACCTCAAACAAAACACACACACACATACAGAGTGAACAGTGCATGTGTGTGTTTGTGCAAATGAACTCAGCGGATTCCTCACACACATACATGACTGCACAAACACACATTACTCAATGAAATCATAACCAAACTGAAGAAAGCAAATTAAACTAAATAAACGTCATATTACGGCAGGAAATAGTCTGCGAGTGTAAATAAAAGACATCATCATCAAAACACAATCAGCCGATTGTCCAGAAGTGTAAAAGGTCACGTCAGAAAAGCTCCTGTGCTAGTTGAGTGATGTCATATCTCGCAGTAATAACTCCGGCCACCTGCGACGCAGTTACCATGACGACGCCGAACACAAGAACAGCCTCCTGTGTGTCTCTGAACATTCAAGTGGCTTCTCTGTCTGACGGGATGCAGTGGGAATCTCCAATGGAAATTTCCGGTGAGACTCTCCAGTGGGAATCTCCAATCAGACTCTTAACAATCTCTAGAGAAATTCCCCAGTGAGACTCTTCAGAGAGAGATTCTCCAGTGGGAATCTCTGGTGAAAATCTTCTTAAGAATCTCCAGTAGGAATCTCTGGTGGTAATCTCCTTAATAATCTCCGGTGAGACTCTTCTTAATAATCCCCAGTGGGAATCTCCAGTGAAACTCTTCTTAAGAATCTCCAGTGAGACTCTTCTTAAGAATGTCCAGTGGGAATCTCTGGTGGGAATCTTTTTAAGAATCTCTAGAGAAATTCCCCAGTGAGACTCTTATAGAGAGATCTTCCAGTGGGAGTCTCTGGTGGTAATCTTATTAAGAATCTCCAGTAGGAATCTCTGGTGGTAATCTTCTTAAGAATCTCCAGTAGGAATCTCTGGTGGAAATCTTCTTAAGAATGTCCAGTGGGAATCTCTGAGTGGGAATCTCCAGTGAAACTCTTCTTAAGAATGTCTAGTGGGAATCTCCAGTGAGACTCTTATAGAGAGATCTTCCAGTGGGAATCTCTGGTGGTAATCTTCTTAAGAATCTCCAGTAGGAATCTCTGATGGTAATCTTCTTAAGAATCTCCAGTGGGAATCTCCAGTGAGACTCTTCTTAAGAATGTCTAGTGGGAATCTCTGGTGGAAATCTTCTTAAGAATGTCCAGTGGGAATCTCTGGTGGTAATCTTCTTAATAATCCCCAGTGGGAATCTCCAGTGAGACTCTTCTTAAGAATCTCCAGTAGGAATCTCTGGTGGAAATCTTCTTAAGAATGTCCAGTGGGAATCTCTGGTGGGAATCTTTTTAAGAATCTTTAGAGAAATTCCCCAGTGAGACTCTTATAGAGAGATCTTCCAGTGGGAATCTCCAGTGAAACTCTTCTTAAGAATCTCCAGTGAGACTCTTCTTAAGAATGTCTAGTAGGAATCTCTGGTGGGAATCTTTTTAAGAATCTCTAGAGAAATTCCTCAGTGAGACTCTTCTGAGAGAGATTCTCCAGTGGGAATCTCCAGTGAGTCTCTTCTTAAGATTCTCCAGTAGGAATCTCTGGTGGAAATCTTCTTAAGAATTTCTAGTGAGATTCTCCAGTGAGACTCTCCAACGGGAATGTCCAGTGAGATTTTCCAGTGGGACTTTTCAGTGCGATTCTCTACTAAGATTCTGAGCATCCAGCATGATGCACCACTGCAGCCTCACGCAAGCAGGACTGATTTAAATCGGCCACTCAAAAATAATGTTGAACTGTATCAAACGACTGTCTGTGGCACAAAGGCACAGGACTCATATTCCAAATAAATAGTCAAAATATTTCAGCCTTCTGATTAAGTTTAAAACATGTCATCAGCACGTTCACTCACTTAAAAATCCCAACAGAAATCCTAAAAAACATCAACTCTAAAACTCACACAACTTGCATCTTTATTCCACATGTCTATTTCATTGACCTTTGAACTCTCCACATCACTTTCACCATCATCATCATCAGTGACTGAGAGCTGTCAGTCATCAGCGTAAACTTGTTCCAGCCCATCACACTTTTGTGTTTCTCATTTCTCATCTCATTTCTCTCCTCTAGTGTGAATCATTTCATTCGGCAGGTTCGTTTCGATGAACTGGTTCTTGATTTAAGTCATTCAGTGATGTTCACAGAAGTTTTTTTTTTTTCTCTCAGATCAAACATTTCTGATTAAATGTTCATTATTTGAGCTGTAAACGAGGTGAATCGACGAGTGGGATGAAGTCTTGTGTAGATTAACATTGATCATCTGGCTCAGTTTATTACACTAAAGACCATTACTGCAATGCAATGAAAAAAAAAGTTAAAAGACTAAAATAAAATAAACACTGAAGGGTGAGTCAAATGATTCTAGCTGGTGACGAACAGCATCTGAACATGTACTGTAACTGGAACCTTCCTTTAAGGTGATTTGAGTTGTTTTGTTGTGAATCAGGTGAATTAATCATTAGCAAGAACCAGTTCAAAAGAACCATATCCATGAATCGGGCATCAAAACTTCCTCCTGCATCTCAGATCTCACACAGTAAATCATCAGTGTCACACACACTCACACACTCCCATGGCATTTCCTTCAGTGATTTCTGAGGTTATTGGCATCTCAATAAGGCACATTGAGGCTGAACATACAAACACCCAAAACTAATGCAAAACTAGTCCTGGGCCGAGTCATTGCGGAGAGGTACGTGATCCTGAACAACAGCAAAAACACACACAGACGGAGTAGTGACGTGGCGACTGTGCAGAGTTTGGGTCAGTTTGGGTTAACTAGTCTCGGACCGCCCATACATGCATACTGCACTTAAAATAATGAGAGCTTTCCAAAAATCACAAGCTCTAATCTGATTGGATGACCAGGAGTCTAAAGGCCCGTTCACACCAAGAATGATAACTATAACCCAATTGCGTAGATTCCTATTAAAACGACTTGATTTCGCCTGCAAAAATTTGCAGAACTACAGTAAATGTGAGCGCACCTTTAGAATGAATATTAAACCTTCATCGTCATAGTTACTGTTCTCATTGTGAACGGGTCTTAACTGTCACTCAAACACTCTCTTCCTGTCTAAAGTGGGCGGTTCTTGGCCAGAATTAACTCTTTCTACTGATAGTCTGCCTACAGGAGACTGTTAACTAACCCATCAAAACAACACGGCTTGTATTCATGACATCATAACTGAACGGCAGTAAAACAACGGTCACACGCACACATCAGATGGGCGTTTCTTTACTCTTCAGGTCGGGGGCGCTGTATTGCCGTCTCATGCGCGGCGGGGTGACGTAGCCCTGTGGTTTTTGGTTTTTGCCATGCTGTTGATCCACGAGCGTGTGCGGTAGAGTCTGGTAGATCTGGAAGGCGGGCCGCTGATGATTGACGTACATTTGCGTGTACGCCCCCTCCCCACGTGTGCAAGGGCCCAGCGACTGTCGCCGATAGCGACCGCGTCCCATATGCTGTGAGCCATTATTGTTGTGGTGCCCATTGCTATAGTAACCCTGGTTGCTAGGCACGGTGCTGCTGTCCAGTGAGTTGCGCCTGTAGTGCCACTGTTGCTGCTGAGGAAACGGACTGCCGTTGCCATAGTTGCCATTGCCAAAGTTACCGTTGCTGTATTGGCGAGGTTGCCAGGGGCGACTGGGGGAGGGCGCGCGCATGACAACCGGCACTTGGAAAGGTAGAGGAAGTAACGGCACGCCGGGGGCGGGGCCTCGTCTCTCGTTGTGATCATCCTTGAGGTCATCCACCGTGACGGACGCATTCGGGCCCCAGGAGAGCCGGTGCTGCGGGTTGCTCTTAAAGGGGAATTTCAGCTTGCAGTCCTGAGGGGGAATGAAGCGTCCCGTTCCAGGAAGGTGGACCACGCCCTCCCCGCCCCCGGCTCCGCCCCCTCTGCGCAGACGCTTGGTGATCTGCTGCTGCTGCAGGTTGTGCAGACGCAACTGCTCCTGTTTGAGCCAGCGCATGCGGCCCCTCCGGAAGGCGGGGTCTTCTTCCATCAGCCGTGACACTCGCTTCTCTTTGGGGAGGGGCTCCAGAGAGCCACACCCATCCTGCTCATCGCCCCGCCCCTGATCGCCGTATGCAGGCAGTTCCTCTGATTCATCATCATTATCCTACACAAACACAATCATGTCATCCATTACTGTCTCCATTCAGAATTGAGTTGAGAATGCCTTTAAATTCCAACTGAATTTCTAAATTTGATTTAAATCTGAATCAATATAACAAAAAGGATGCAGAATTGCAAAATTCAGAATTCACAATGCAACTGTCATTTTTAACTAGAACGTTTGTCAAGATAATCTTAGAATGTTGGTTTAGTAAGGCTTGTTTGAAAAATGAGGTTTATTGGCCTTAAAGATAAAGAAAGAAAGAAAGAAAGAAAGAGAAACATAAGAAAAAAGAAAGAGAATGAAACAAACAAAAAAAAAGATAAAGGAAAACAAAACATAAAAGAAAAGAAAAACGGAAAAAAAAATAAACAAGTAATAGAAAACAAAAGGAAAAACTAACCAAAGAAAAACAAACTTAAAAAGAAAGAAAAAAAGGAAATAAACAAAAACATAGAAAATCAACAAGAAATGAAAGAAAATGAAATAACGAAACAAAGAGAATGTAAGAAAAACAAAAAATAAACAAAAAGAACAAATTAAAGAAAGCAAATAAAACATTTTTTTAAAAAAGCCTGAAAGTGTTTGAAATGTCATCTACTGTAAATAAATCTGTAAATTATAGGGCTGGGTAAAAAATATTGATTTCTCAATTTTAATTGATTCTCATTTTTATGAAACAATACGGATTCATAAATCCCAAGAATCGATTAGTCTCGCCTGTCAGATAATGAACGGAACATTGTAGCGCCTTCCATCCAATAAATCGCAATAAGCGTTGTGGTTTGTTACTTTTGATATGAAACAAAGTCTCAGATTTCAAATTCTGTGACTGTCCATTTTATTACAATATTAAAATATTAAATGCCGTTTTGGCGCTGTTTAATGTTGAGTGACAGATCATCTCCTCAGCTTTAATAGCAGTTACAGCATGAAATAAACATGAATGAACATCCGAAGTTTTGTTAAAAGAAAGAGTACAACTTACCGAAATCCTCCCATCTCCTGTCTCATGTAATCACTCAATCAGTGTTTTAAACGTGGAAAGACGACAATAGCTGTCGACAATGTGTCAAGTAACGTCACATTTACCACAGAAAAACACATTCGGTGAGCATGATCTCATTAACCATGCACCATATAACATATTCATTATCATTTTTTACTGTTCTACAATATTTAATTCATGTTTGAATAAAGTTTTTGTGCAACCACCATTTAAATATTTATATTTCAAAAAACTAACTGATGTAGAAATATACTTATGTAATTTAAAGGGGTCATATGATGCGATTTCAAGTTTTCCTCGAGTGTCTGAAATCTCCGAGCGCCACCTCGTAGCAGATCTCCTTCACCGCCTGCAGCTTCAGGTCGCTCATGGTCACCTGCTGGGGGTCTTTGCTGATGCGTCTGCGCTGCGGGATCTGATAGACGCGGAGCGGCTCGCGCCGTTTGCCGCTGCTGGGTAAACCGCAGCGCTTCACTATGGACTGAACCTGAAACACACAGGAAACACACACGAGGAACATAAGACGTCTGTCCTGTATTCACAAAACATTTGTGACCACAAACCAGTCATAAGGGTCAGTTTTGTGAAATTTGCGAGTGTCTGTCTGAGTGAGTGTGTGTGTGTGTGTGTGTGTGTGTGTGTGTGTGTGTGTATGCACCTGCTGCACTGCTGGTATGATGCTCTCCATCTTCATCATTCTGTCTCTGAGGGCTTTGATCTCCTCGTCCTTCATATTGTTCTGCTCTTTGACCTCTTCTAGAATATCTGTCAGTTTGTCGATGTGTGCTTTCAGATTGTACACGCCGGATCTGCCGCTCTCTCCGTCCGCTGCACCGTCTGTCGTCTCCAGCGTGCGCTCGTCTGCGATGCCCACCGTGTCCCACACGTCCTGCGCCACCTCCCTCCACGAGTCCTTCTCGGCCGCGTCTCGTTTGCCGTACATGCGGCAGAGCTCCTTCATCTTGACGATGGCCAGCGCCTCCATCTCCCGCCGCGAGTGTCTGAAATCTCCGAGCGCCACCTCGTAGCAGATCTCCTTCACCGCCTGCAGCTTCAGGTCGCTCATGGTCACCTGCTGGGGGTCTTTGCTGATGCGTCTGCGCTGCGGGATCTGATAGACGCGGAGCGGCTCGCGCCGTTTGCCGCTGCTGGGTAAACCGCAGCGCTTTACTATGGACTGAACCTGAAACACAAGAAATATTCATGAGGAACATGTGACGTCTGTCCAGAAACACAGATGAGCACAAGAATGACAAGTGAAGAGCGATAAAGAGTATGCAGCAGAGTATATGCAGAATTTTAAATCAAATTTAAGACTTTTTAAGATCTTTTAAGAGCTGCACAAATAAAATTAATACTGTATGTCCATTCAGAACAAACCCATACAATCGCAAAATAAATAATGTACCGCAGACAATGTTATTTAGTATCATTCAGATACTATTGTAGTTTGTATCAATATTTTGAATTCGTTTTTAATTTGAGTTAAAATTTTTGTCATTTTGTTGTGTTTTTGTCATTTTTAGCAGTTTTGTTTTTTTTAATTACTTCAGTTTTAGTTAACGATAATGCTGATCGCCGATTCTTAGTTAAACAGACTGTTGCACACATATAACCACAATACAGAGCAACTGCAAGTTTAAAATATGTATATGGTTTATGCACAAATATATCAGTACAAACGAAAGAAAGGTTGATTGATATTGGATTTTGCTGATATGATGTGTTTAAAGAAAGGCGATATACAGATTGTGCCAATACTAATAAAATCTATATACTGAATGTGTTAAATAATGTTCTTAGTCTTTCTTTCTTATGATAAGGCAGCCCAGAGAGAAAATACAAGAGTTTACATAAAGTTCAAGTTTATTTATATAGCACCTTAAAAGCAACGAGTGCTGACCAAGGTGCTGCACAGTCAAAACATCAGAAATATCAACTAACAAAAGCATTAAGACAACATCAAATTTGAAATAATTAAATACAATAAGTAATGCAAAACATCACCAAACAAAAGAAACAAACAGAAACAAAACAAAAAAGTATTTTCAAGTTAAGCAAAAGCCTGAGAAAAAAAGTTTTAAGAGATGATTTAAAAGAAGATAACTGTCACGAATCCTGTCCATGGACTTCCGTTCAATCACCACCAGAGGTCACCCTTTCATTAAATTGACTCTCGCACAACACAAACTGTTGCATGTCTTCCCTGACTACATATCCCATCAGCCATTGCACTGATTGCACACAGCACTGATTGCACACAGCTGACATCAATCACACATTCACTATATAACACTCACTCAAACACCATTCTTGGCCGAGTATTGTTTAGCGTTTATCACTGTGATAGCTGATAGCTACTTTACGGAGCCTGCTCTAGTTTGAATAGTCTAGTCATCGTCTTGCCTTGCCTGTTTTCCTGGTTCCTGATTCTTGCCACGTATCTTGGATTAACCCTTTGCTTGCTGTTTTCGGACTGTGTTTGCTCCTCGCCTGGACTTTTGCTCACGTTTACGGATTACCCCTCTTGTCAAGCCCTCTGGAAACTGTTCGCCGATCCAAGACCCACGCTAGCCCTAGGATTATTCTTGTGTCTTGCCCGCCATATACCTGTTTGCCATTGTTCGACCCTGCCTGTGTTTCTGACCTCTTCTGCTTTCAATAAAAGCTTGCACATGGATCCGCACGTCTCACGTCTTGTCAGCCCCGTAACAATAACGTAGAGGATGATCTGATGGATAAAGGCAAAGAGTTCCAGAGCGTAGGACCTAGAACTGAAAAAGCTCTGTTCCCTTTAGATTTTAAACGAGATTTTGGGACAATCGATAACTTCTGAGAAGACGATCGAAGCGTTCTCACAGGAGAGCAGAAGTGGAGAAGATCTGAAATGTAGATTGGGGCAAGACCATGAAGTGCTTTAAATACAAAAACTAAAACCTTAAAATCAACACTGAATTAAACAGGTAACCAGTGAAGTGAAACTAACGCAGGGGATATGCTCCCTCTTTTTTGTTCCTGTCAAAAAGCGAGCAGCAGCACCAATTGTAAACGTGATAGTGAAGACTGGTTAATTCCAGCATAAAGAGCGTTACAGTAATCCAGCCTTGTTGAAATGAATGCATGAATAACAACCTCTAAATCATTAAAACTGAGAAAACTTTTCAGCTTGCGAAGCTCCTTCAGCTGCAAAAAACTGGTTCTGACTACAGAGTTTATTTGTTTGTCAAATTTCAATTCAGGATCAAAAATAACTCCCAGATTTTTAACCTTTTCATGGATGTTTTCTTCAAAAGGGCCCAGAGTAGGTCTTAAATTATGTAAAATTAAACCAGGAAAAAATAAATGTAAAAAATAATGTTAAAGTTAATTTGAAAATAATTATAATGTTGCGTAATCTATAAAAAATATGCATGACCAATTTTAAGGTCAAGGTCAAGTTTATTTATATAGCACCTTAAAAGCAACGAGTGCTGACCAAGGTGCTGCACAGCCAAAACATCAGAAATATCAGCTAACAAAAGCATTAAGACAATATAAAATTTTAATTAAAATAATCATTAAATTATACAATAGGTAATACAAAACATCACCAAACAAAGAAACAAACAGAAACAAATCAAAAAAGTATTTTCAAGTTAAGCAACAGCCTGAGAAAAAAGATATGTTTTAAGAGATGATTTAAAAGAAGATAACGTAGGGGATGATCTGATGGATAAAGGCAAAGAGTTCCAGAGTGTAGGACCAAGAACTGAAAAAGCTCTGTTCCCTTTATATTTTAAACGAGATATTGGGACAATCAATAACTTCTGAGAAGACGATCTAAGTGTTCTCACAGGAGAATAGAAATGGAGAAGATCTGAAATGTAAATTGGGGCAAGACCATGAAGTGCTTTAAATACAAAAACTAAAACCTTAAAATCAACTCTGAATTTAACAAGTAACCAGTGAAGTGAAGCTAACACAGGCGTAATATGCTCCTTTCTTTTTGTCCCTGTCAAAAAGCAAGCAGCGGCATTCTGTACCAATTGTAAACGTGATAGTGAAGACTGGTTAATTCCAGCGTAAAGAGCGTTACAGTAATCCAGCCTGGTTGAAATGAATGCATGAATAACAACCTCTAAATCATTAAAACTGAGAAAACTTTTCAGCTTGCGAAGCTCCTTCAGCTGCAAAAAACTGGTTCTGACTACAGAGTTTATTTGTTTGTCAAATTTCAATTCAGGATCAAAAATAACTCCCAGATTTTTAACCTTTTCACGGATGTTTTCTTCAAAAGGGCCCAGAGTAGGTCTTAAATTATGTAAACGGTGAGAAGGGCCAAACAATATAACTTCAGTCTTTTTTTGATTCAACTCTAGGAAATTATTTTCCATTTAATTCTTGATGTCTTCTAAACAAGCCAGCAAGGAAGACACTGAATCAGAACCTGATTTTAGAGTGTCATCTGTGTAAATGTGGTATGAAACTTTATGAGACTTAAATATAAAACGAAGAGGGAGCAAATACAGGGAGAATAAAATTGGACCCAAAATAGAGCCCTGGGGTACCCCACAAGTGATGGGAACTGAGCTTGATGAAAATTCACCGAGAATTTCCACTGAAAAACTCCTATTTGTGAGATACGATGCAAACCAGTCTAATGCAGTACCACAAATGCCAACCTCAAGATTTGATCTTTTTAACAGGATGTGGTGATCTACTGTACGAAAGCCGCACTCAGGTCGAATAATAAGAGAATAGTACAGTTACCAGTGTCTTCTGCAGATAACAAGAGATAATTTACTACTCTTAAAATACCAGATACAGTAACTGCGTGACCAAAATACCAATAATAACCAAAAAAAAAAGCTTTTAATGCATATTGCAGGAGTTTTAATTATAAACAAGTCCAAAATACGCCAGGACTCTTATTTTGAAATGTCTCTGTTTTTCGTGTACCTTGTTAGCTGGTAGTTTCTCTCTTAGGGATGAAATGAGTCTCCAGCTCTCTTCACATGAGCGTTTGTCAGAATCATCTCCACTGTCTGAATCTGCGTACTGAACACACACACACACACACACACACACACACAGACACAAACACACACAGACACAAACACAAACACACACACGATAGTGTAACTCACAGTTAACAGACCTTTATCATATAACACTACTGGAAAAGTTTTGTACTGATATACACTACCGTTTCAAAAGTTTGAAGTCAGTAATTTTTTAATGAGAGACTTCTTCAAAAACATTTAAAAAAATGTACAGACCCAAAAGTCTGTCTGTGTGTGAGTGTGTGAGTGTAAGAGTGTGTGTGTGTGTGTGTGTTTGCGTGTGCGTGTGTTTGCGTGTGCATGAGAGTGTGTGTGTGTGTGTGTGTGTGCGTGAGAGTGTGTCCTGTGTTTGTGTTTGTGTGTGTGTGTGTGTGTGTGTGTGAGTGTGCGTGTGTGTCCTATGTGTGTGTGTGTGTGTGTGCATGCGTGTGTGATAGTGTGTGTGTGTGTGTGCGTGTGCATGCGTGTGTGATAGTGTGTGTGTGTGTGTGCGTGTGCATGCGTGTGTGATAGTGTGTGTGTGTGTGTGCGTGTGCATGCGTGTGTGATAGTGTGTGTGTGTGTGTGCGTGTGCATGCGTGTGTGATAGTGTGTGTGTGTGTGTGCGTGTGCATGCGTGTGTGATAGTGTGTGTGTGTGTGTGTGAGTGTGTGAGTGAGTGAGTGTGTGTGTGTGTGTGTGTGTGTGTGTGTCTGTCTCTCACCAGTCTCTGTTGCTCCAGCAGTAGATCTGCTTCCTCTTTCTCTCGCCGATACTGAATCTCCACATCCTGTAACCTGAGACAGAAACACATGGATGGTGAATTGATCACGTGTGTGTGTGTGTGTGTGTGTGTGTGTGTGTGTGTGTGTGTGTGTGTGTGTGTGTG
>NW_015558536.1:105444-106826 GCF_001515605.1 Sinocyclocheilus anshuiensis | reverse complement strand
CCGTGTGCTTTTAACTATACATTGTTTTTTTTTATTTCATGAATTGGCTCTGCTCTCGCTCAGATATTGCGTGTACACGCTCAAACGTTGTCCTCGCATCACTGAACACCAGAAGAGCTTTTTTTCTAATTCAGGTGAAGAGTAGCCAAGACTTTTCTTACTAAATGGAAGCAAACTGGTTATAGTCAGCCTTCTCTAGTTATTTAATTATTTAATACTTATTTTAGTTAAGTGCTTAAATTGTAAATAGTGGTTGACCGATTTTGTTTTTTTGACAGCCGATGCCGATATCTTAGAGAGCAGGGTGGCCGATGGCCGATATGAAGACGATATATATAAGTATATTTTTTATTTTAATTATAATTTTTATTTATTTTAATTAATGTTTGAGAAACTTGAAATAATTTGAAAATGAATTATATAAAAAATAAATGTGTAAAATAAACATACTTATACTTTAGATGACAACTTCCTGATTCTATAATTCTATTACAGTATTTTTCACAAATAAAGAAATATTTTAAAATATATAAACAAAAAGAAAGTAAACACTGTAACCAACAGGGCACTCGGTAATCTGGGAAGTTTGTGTGCTTTGGGAATCATATTTTTTCAACTAAAGCCAAGGTAACACTCATTTTACATGCAGCACGCAGTAAAAATGACATGAATATGACAGTGCGCAAATGCATAAATCAGCATAGTTTGAAATAACGAGTTTAAAGTTGATCACGCATCTCCAGTGAAGCTGAATTCTCCTCCTTTCCGGATTCAATTCGCACGGATCGACCGTCACGCAGAGCACACGCGATCAGGCAATATACAAATACACACTTCACAAGATCTCACAGCTGGATTCGACTAAGTCTGAAAGGTTTGTGAAATTAAATGTTCATTAGTCATTTAAAGGTTTGTTTAAATGATATGTGTATTTGCTGAATGCTGACGGCAAACGAGAAAGTATTATGTTTGCCTTTCTGTTACTAATAATATAAAAGCAATCGTTATAATACTTTTTGTATACCTTTTAATTCATTTGTTCAACAGTTCAATCTGATTATTAGACAGACTTCTATCTGTATTAGGCAGAACTGGTAAATGACAACAACAAACAATGAAGAGGGAGAATGTGAGCACTGTGTGCTCTGACGCTGCCATTCTCAGCGCCGTCAAAATAAAAGTCCCCCCTTGAACACATCAGCCAGGCAGAAAAACTTATCGGCCGATGCCGATATTTGAAAAATGCCAAATATCAGCCTTGGCGATATATCGGTCGACCACTAATCCTAGATGTATATGACTTTCTTCTTTCAGACGAATCCAGTCTGAGTTATATTAAAAATTGTCTTTGATCTTTCAAGCTGTTTCATGGCACTCAGCGG
>NW_015558536.1:101718-103557 GCF_001515605.1 Sinocyclocheilus anshuiensis | reverse complement strand
GGATCAACACGGCTGACAAAAAATGTCAGTCCATGAAGGCTGGCAGAATTAAAACTCCTTAACAACCCAACACAGCCGACCATGACACATAAGAGTGCCTTGCTTTAGATCACAATGGTGATGAATCATAAATCACCACTTGTAGGGACTCGAACCTGCAATCTTTTGGTTGCCATCCAAGATCTCTAACCACTAGGGTTGGGTACCAAAACCCAGTACCAATATGGCACCGGTACCTATGTAACCGGTATGTACTAGAACCAAATCAGAACACAGATTTCGGTGCCTCATTTCGGTGCCACTTAAATGCCTGAGCGATCAATTGAAATATTTGTCCTCTGGTTCTCCAAAACAGATGTAAGAAACATCATCGTGGCACCGCACGTGAAAAATAATTTCCCGACTTAGAAAATGCACGTGAACTCAAGTCAGAAAGCTCTAATAATACACATCCAACATATCTTTGTAGTAACGATTTATATCTTCGGTTTACTCAGTTACAGCTATAATAGCTATGCCTTTGTCCATATAAGGGATTTCCTGGAGGGTCATGAGTTCTGCTACTTCTGTGACTGGATTTGTGGATTTTCTGTGTGAGGGCGCCCTCTAGCGTCCCGTATGAATGACACAGACATCATGTGTTTATAGTGCTAATGGCCAATCCATCATTTTTTGGGGAATTTTTATTTATTTATCTTTTAATAAGTATCGGTTCAGGCACCGTTTAGGCACCGGAACCGTTTTAAAAGTATCGATTTGGCACCGGTATCGAACGATCGGGTACCCAAACGATACCCAACCCTAACACACACGCGCGCGCACACCTTCTCTGTGTCGAGGCTGGTCAGCTGATCTCGGCGGCGCTGAGTGAAGACGATGGTGAAGACGGCGTGTGATCGGCTGCTGGTCTCGTTCATGTTTGTCGCTGCCACCGTCCTGATCAATCAAACACGTGACAGTGAGGAGCGTTTCATCTGAGTACAGCAGTAACGAGTGTTAATGTGAATAATCGCTGGTGTGGTTTGTACCGGGCCTTGTTCCCCGCGTCCATGAGGTCTCTGATGTCGTTGTAGGACGTCACAGCGAGTTTGGACAGGTCCTCGACGTACGGCCCCATGATGGGATGCTCTCGCACCCGCAGCGCTCCTTTACTCTTGGGGCTCAGCAGATCCCGCACTCGCTCGCAGTAGATCTCCATATAGGACACCTAATTTTTTAAATTAGGGTTACCTGGTCTTTACTTGATAAACATGATTCCCAGACTCACCAGATTACTGAGTTCACCTTTGGTTACTGCGTTTAACTGCGTTTTACTCATGTTTTTAACTATTTCTTTAAATTTGAAAAATATTATCATAGGATAACAGAAGTTTTAGTATTTTTTAATCAAGTTCAAATTATTTTTTCATACTTATTCAGTTTCAAAACATTCCTAATTGAATAAATTATGTAAAATAAATACATGTTTCATCTCAGCATGTGTTATCTTTAAATGAAAGGGTGTGATATCATATATATCTGTCACGGGTCACTCTGCTCTCTGAGATCACATGTGTGTTTCGGTGATGTGCGGAGTGTGAAGCAGCACCTCTACAGAGTAGGAAAGATCAGGATCCGTGTTCTCACTGGTGCGCTTGAACAGATCTTCACACATCTGCAGAGAGACACGTCACGCCTCAATCAAACACACTCACAGAAGCACAGCAAAACAACAGCACACGATAAATCTGCCATGGTCTCTGAAGTGTGTGTGTGAGTGTGTGAGATAGAGTGTGTGTGTGTGTGTGTGTGTGTGTGTGTGTGTGTGAGTGTGTGAGTGAGTGAGTGTGTGTGTGTGTG
>NW_015558536.1:95208-101568 GCF_001515605.1 Sinocyclocheilus anshuiensis | reverse complement strand
CACACACACACACACACACACACACACACACACACACACACACACACACACACACACACACACAGTGAGTTCAGAGGCACAGGAGCTCAGACAGCAGCAGTGAACAGTAGCGCAGGATCTTACCGAGCTGTGAGACCAGTACGAATAATCAAAGCTGAAGTTCTTGGCTGCTTCTTTGGGCTGTTTGGGGTTCCAGATGCCTGTGAGACGACAAACACAACAGAGTGAGACGTTCAGAAGATGTGCAGCTCACGCTCCCTTCTAAGACATCGCAGACTGTGATATTTCTAATAAAAAGTGCAGTTGTGGATTAAAATGCATTTAAACAAGCCTCAGGTTTGCTGTGCTTGTACGGTTGCTCAATTTGGCAAAAAAAATGTCTGGTTATTTACCTATATTTAACTATAAAATATAATCTTTATTTAAATCATATTATTAGTATAATTCTAGTATTGCAATTATTCTTCTATTATTATAATAATATATATTATATCATTATTGCTATTATGATTAGTAATTAAAATATTAAACAAAATACAAACTATCGCTATTGTAATATTTCACTGTAAAATACAAAAATTGAGTATTTAAGAAAATGTAATAAGAAGAAATGTTGATAATAACTGTACTGTAAAGACTCACAGGTGGAGCTTCCCTGCATCTGAATGACACATTTAGCATCTCGGCTGGTTTCGCGGGAGTTAAAGGGCCGAACTCTCACCGCTACCTTCACTGAGGCGGCCATCCTGAAACACAAAATAACAGCCAATCAGGATCAGTCCCTCCGGACCAATCAGAGCTCAACGTTCCTCTGTCAATCACATCAAACTCCCAGAAACCCTGAAGCGACGGCTGTTGAGAACAGAAGACTAGTGAGAAGTCTCTTCTGCGTTTATTTGATACAGTAAAAAATGTGAAATATTATTAGAATTACATAATTATATAGGATGATTTAATTAAGCACATGCACTAGAGACTCCTCCTTTTTCTTCCCGTTAAAATGGGCGCCGCCATTTGTAAATTCTGTGTCTGGCTTCCGGTCTCATCCGCGTCCAGCTATATTTAGCTGTACAGAACCGCTCGTTTTGCTTGATATTGAAGATTGGTGTGTCTTACCATATTATTTGAATGTGTTGTCTTAATTACGAACACACAGGTTTATAATGCAAGCAGTTTTACCGTTTACTGCACGTTGTTATTCTCCTCGTTATTTCCCTTCAGCGGCTAATGAACCGGAAGTCTCACCCATAGCTTACTTCCGCGTTGAAGAAAAAGGTGGATAATAAAATGCCATGCAAATACTTTAATCATTACAACTCAATTAACTTATTAACTCTATAAAGCCACTGTATCACATTTCTAAAGCTCTAAATGATGATCATGATCAAACTCTGCTGTTTCGCACTCGATCTCCTCCATGTCTTCTGTCTCTGATTGATAGTTTAGAGTTGTTTATTCAGTAAAAGCTCTTTTAGTGTAACTGTAGTCAGATCTTGAGTGGTTTTGATCAAGTAAGCGTCAGAATAACTGCAGTAATATCTCCAGATGAACTCTTACTGGACTGAAGCAGCTCAGCTTTACTTGATTCTCCATCAATCATGTTTTAGAGTCTCAAATCTGATCCTCAGGATCTTTTGAGGAGCGTTTGTTTCCAGAAGCTTTACTTTCACTGTTCCTCAGCGGAGGAATGATCTTCACAAGCCTCCAGAACATCTCACATCTTCTGAGGAGCCTTTATTTCTTCAGCTCTCAATCACTGCATTATATGTTTGGATCATTTCACTCTCATTTTACTAAGATTACTGGAGATATAGAGCCACGACTGATATTTAGATCATTTTCAGTATCTGCTGCACTGTTAGAAAGATCTCACTGATTTACATTACAAGCATCATTATCTCATCATAGAAATATCAGCATCTGCAGCAAATTCATATTTTTAACTCAGTTTGAGTCTCTGGATATATTCTCACTGTATCAGTCATAAAAGCCAAATCATAACACATAAGCAAACCTTTCGTCTAAACATCTAAGAAATTATTCCATCTCAAAACATTAGATTTTATGACTATTATTTGATATGACAGTATACTATATTAGTTTAAAGAATGTTATTCTCAGAGATCTGAGGGAAAGGTGCGGGGAAATGACTCACCTTCACCGAGTGCCGATCCTCCGGTGTGTTTACCGTGAGTTTACCGTGTGTTTACCGTGAGTTTACCGTGAGTTTACCGGAGGACTCGGGCGGGGGCGCTGCGGCTCTCCGACTTTCACTCTATTTATATTTACACGCAGACTTTGACGGTATTTGACGTTATTTCTCCGTTATCCGCGCGGGTGAGTGCCGGATCCCTCTCTCGTGAAGTCCGTTAGCCGCGGAGACAAACTTTCCGGTGGAGGCCGCGCGCCCGATCGCCCGCGATGCTGTCGGTGACGGAGCTCCTCGGCCGCCGGGAGGCTCGCTCGGCGTGTTTTGGGGCCGATGAGGGTGTTTTTAGGGAGAAGAAAAGGAAAAATCAAGAGGAAAAAGTCTCCGCTGGCCGCGGTGTTTGCGCGCGCCCCCCGCCCCGACGGTCCAGCGAGTGACGTCACGACGGCGAACCGGACACCGGGCGGAGCCTCGAACACACACGGATACAGTCACGTGTCCAGAACATTAACGTTTTATTCAGTATAAATAGGCCTAGGACATAAAGTTATTTTAATATAATTACATTTTATATAACAATATTAATCTTACTGTTTTATATAAGAAGCGATAGTACACTTTTTCTTAATTCTGTCTATTTTCCAAACGTTAGATTAATAGTAAAGTCATGAAAACACATTTTCAAACACTGCTAAAGGAGCTTTGCTCCAACATCCAATTGAAAAAAAAACAAAAACATTTTATACTCATTTTATAGTAATCTAAAAAAATATTACTGGAAGCGTTTGACCAGAAGAATATCATGAAACAAATTCAGTCAAATGTTTGTTGTTGTCTTTTATTTAATTGCACGAAATTCAAGTACAAACCTCAATAGCATGTTTCTACAGTGATACAGTGTTCGTGGTGACAGTATTTATACAAATATGAAAAAACGAAACAAAATTAATTAACTAATTAATTAATGAACATTTTTAAAAAGTCAAATGTGTTCAGCTGTATGACCAGAATGTCAGGACTTTGAGTTTTGCTCGTGTAGTCTGAACATTCCTCACAGAGTGTGCGTTTATGATAATGATTTATGAGGCGCATGAGAGTCACATGCTGCGACACACCGGTGTGTGTGTGTGTGAGTGAGTGAGTGAGTGAGTGTGTGTGAGAGAGCGAGAGCATAAGAGTGTGTGTGAGAGAGCGAGAGCATAAGAGTGTGTGTGAGAGAGCGAGAGCATAAGAGTGTGTGTGAGAGAGCGAGAGCATAAGAGTGTGTGTGAGAGAGCGAGAGCATAAGAGTGTGTGTGAGAGAGCGAGAGCATAAGAGTGTGTGTGAGAGAGCGAGAGCATAAGAGTGTGTGTGAGAGAGCGAGAGCATAAGAGTGTGTGTGAGAGAGCGAGAGCATAAGAGTGTGTGTGAGAGAGCGAGAGCATAAGAGTGTGTGTGAGAGAGCGAGAGCATAAGAGTGTGTGTGAGAGAGCGAGAGCATAAGAGTGTGTGTGAGAGAGCGAGAGCATAAGAGTGTGTGTGAGAGAGCGAGAGCATAAGAGTGTGTGTGAGAGAGCGAGAGCATAAGAGTGTGTGTGAGAGAGCGAGAGCATAAGAGTGTGTGTGAGAGAGCGAGAGCATAAGAGTGTGTGTGAGAGAGCGAGAGCATAAGAGTGTGTGTGAGAGAGCGAGAGCATAAGAGTGTGTGTGAGAGAGCGAGAGCATAAGAGTGTGTGTGAGAGAGCGAGAGCATAAGAGTGTGTGTGAGAGAGCGAGAGCATAAGAGTGTGTGTGAGAGAGCGAGAGCATAAGAGTGTGTGTGAGAGAGCGAGAGCATAAGAGTGTGTGTGAGAGAGCGAGAGCATAAGAGTGTGTGTGAGAGAGCGAGAGCATAAGAGTGTGTGTGAGAGAGCGAGAGCATAAGAGTGTGTGTGAGAGAGCGAGAGCATAAGAGTGTGTGTGAGAGAGCGAGAGCATAAGAGTGTGTGTGAGAGAGCGAGAGCATAAGAGTGTGTGTGAGAGAGCGAGAGCATAAGAGTGTGTGTGAGAGAGCGAGAGCATAAGAGTGTGTGTGAGAGAGCGAGAGCATAAGAGTGTGTGTGAGAGAGCGAGAGCATAAGAGTGTGTGTGAGAGAGCGAGAGCATAAGAGTGTGTGTGAGAGAGCGAGAGCATAAGAGTGTGTGTGAGAGAGCGAGAGCATAAGAGTGTGTGTGAGAGAGCGAGAGCATAAGAGTGTGTGTGAGAGAGCGAGAGCATAAGAGTGTGTGTGAGAGAGCGAGAGCATAAGAGTGTGTGTGAGAGAGCGAGAGCATAAGAGTGTGTGTGAGAGAGCGAGAGCATAAGAGTGTGTGTGAGAGAGCGAGAGCATAAGAGTGTGTGTGAGAGAGCGAGAGCATAAGAGTGTGTGTGAGAGAGCGAGAGCATAAGAGTGTGTGTGAGAGAGCGAGAGCATAAGAGTGTGTGTGAGAGAGCGAGAGCATAAGAGTGTGTGTGAGAGAGCGAGAGCATAAGAGTGTGTGTGAGAGAGCGAGAGCATAAGAGTGTGTGTGAGAGAGCGAGAGCATAAGAGTGTGTGTGAGAGAGCGAGAGCATAAGAGTGTGTGTGAGAGAGCGAGAGCATAAGAGTGTGTGTGAGAGAGCGAGAGCATAAGAGTGTGTGTGAGAGAGCGAGAGCATAAGAGTGTGTGTGAGAGAGCGAGAGCATAAGAGTGTGTGTGAGAGAGCGAGAGCATAAGAGTGTGTGTGAGAGAGCGAGAGCATAAGAGTGTGTGTGAGAGAGCGAGAGCATAAGAGTGTGTGTGAGAGAGCGAGAGCATAAGAGTGTGTGTGAGAGAGCGAGAGCATAAGAGTGTGTGTGAGAGAGCGAGAGCATAAGAGTGTGTGTGAGAGAGCGAGAGCATAAGAGTGTGTGTGAGAGAGCGAGAGCATAAGAGTGTGTGTGAGAGAGCGAGAGCATAAGAGTGTGTGTGAGAGAGCGAGAGCATAAGAGTGTGTGTGAGAGAGCGAGAGCATAAGAGTGTGTGTGAGAGAGCGAGAGCATAAGAGTGTGTGTGAGAGAGCGAGAGCATAAGAGTGTGTGTGAGAGAGCGAGAGCATAAGAGTGTGTGTGAGAGAGCGAGAGCATAAGAGTGTGTGTGAGAGAGCGAGAGCATAAGAGTGTGTGTGAGAGAGCGAGAGCATAAGAGTGTGTGTGAGAGAGCGAGAGCATAAGAGTGTGTGTGAGAGAGCGAGAGCATAAGAGTGTGTGTGAGAGAGCGAGAGCATAAGAGTGTGTGTGAGAGAGCGAGAGCATAAGAGTGTGTGTGAGAGAGCGAGAGCATAAGAGTGTGTGTGAGAGAGCGAGAGCATAAGAGTGTGTGTGAGAGAGCGAGAGCATAAGAGTGTGTGTGAGAGAGCGAGAGCATAAGAGTGTGTGTGAGAGAGCGAGAGCATAAGAGTGTGTGTGAGAGAGCGAGAGCATAAGAGTGTGTGTGAGAGAGCGAGAGCATAAGAGTGTGTGTGAGAGAGAGACAGCGAGCATAAGTGTGTGTCTGTGTGTGTGTGTGTGTGTGTGTGTGTGAGAGAGAGAGAGATGTGGGTGTGAGGCAGGGCTGCCCAAAAATTGAAATACCAATTAGAATCTGGCTCAAAATATTCCAATCAGTCATAGAACCTATTGCATTATATGGCAGTGAAGTGTGGGGTCCTCTCCTAAATCACCAATTCGAAAAATGGGACAAAACTCAGATTGAAGCCGTGCATGCGGAGTTCTGTAAGAGTCTCCTCAGAGTACAGAGGAGCACACCAAACAACGCCTGCAGGGCAGAATTAGGCCAATACCCTCTTACTAATGCGCACTGAGAAAAGAGCCATCACATTTTGGAAACACCTAAAAATGAGGGGCAAAAAGGGGCAAGTTTTTTTTTTATTTTTTATAAAGAATAGAATTAGAATAGATAGTGCTAGAGTTAGCGGGACAAATAAAGGTGGAACAGATGTGTTTTCCACCAGGAGGGAACAGTTAATGAAAAAGTCAGTGAAAGTGATTTTGTGCCTCTTTGGGATGAACAATAATATGCCGTTCACTTGCAGAACGCAAGCTTCTAGAGCAGTGTTTCTCAACCCTGGTCCTGAGCATCCCCCAACACTGCACATTTTGTATGTCTCCCTTATCTGACACCCATTTCAGGTCCTGGAGTTTCTTTTAATGAGCTAATGAGTTGAATCAGGTGTGTTTGATTAGGGAGACAC
>NW_015558536.1:82598-94539 GCF_001515605.1 Sinocyclocheilus anshuiensis | reverse complement strand
GGTGATGGTCCGTCATCCAACAAGAAATGTCTGTTAGACATGCTGAGATGCGAGCAGCTATCGTCGGATCATCAGTATGGAATGAGAGGTAGAGTTGAGTGTCATCAGCATAGCAGTGATATGAAGAGCCATGTTTCTGAATAACAGAGACAAGTGATGCCATGTAGATAGAGAAGAGAAGTGATCCAAGAACTGAGCCCTGAGGCACCCCAGTAGCTAGATGTTGCAACTTGGACACCTCACCTCTCCAAGATACCTTGAAGGACCTCTCTGAGAGATTAGACTCAAACCACTGGAGTGGTTTTATACTTTTGTATATGTATATATACACATGCGCTGCATTTTGGACCCGCTGGAGT
The DNA here is from genome assembly GCF_001515605.1 of Sinocyclocheilus anshuiensis. Taxonomy (NCBI): domain Eukaryota; kingdom Metazoa; phylum Chordata; class Actinopteri; order Cypriniformes; family Cyprinidae; genus Sinocyclocheilus; species Sinocyclocheilus anshuiensis. The sequence goes on along the minus strand of NW_015558536.1, from coordinate 94,180 downwards.
TTGTTTATTAAGCGTGCAGAACAACCACCCAATAATACATATACACAGTACACACTCATATACTAAGTAAAAAAAAAAAAAATAATATTTTGAATGTGATTAATCACGAATAATCGTTTGATATATATAATTATATTTATTATTTCTATTAATGAAATTTTTCACATACTTCGAATTAAGCAAGGAAAACATCAACAACATAGATGAATAACACACATAGCTCGACAAACAAGATATATTTATGAAATCGTTACATCATATCACTTATTTTGATTTTCATTATATCCGGCAAAAAACAAAAACAACAAAAAAACACCCAAGTTAAAATAAACCCTCAGTTTCCATGGCAACAGTAGCAGACAAACTAAAATGCCATTCTTATGCTGAAATGATATATAATAATGAAATCTGACACCGAGTGATCGTCATGAGTGGAGTATTCTGTTCATATGTTCATTAAATCATAACGGAATAAAACACTGTCACGTTATCAGAAGCGTTTCAGATGAATCTCGCGGACTGAAGAGAGAATGAATCCGTGACTCTCTGAAGATCTTCACACGCTCCTGCAGTTTAAAAGCTCAGTTTCTAGAGTTTAATGAGAGTTTGAGGAGTTTACCGGCCGAGTGCGAAACACGTCATCAAACCGCACAGATAAATGAAAAAAAAATAAAATAACAATAATAATTACCAAGACGCTTCATCTGAAACCAGTGAGGAGATGATGATGAAAGCTGTAAATCAGCTGCCAATATTTTGGACTGATTTTTCTCGCCTTATGAATATGATTTGCCCATCAGTAAATATAATTTACTGTATAGTAGTGACACTAATATTAATAACGCTATAAAATGCAAAAGAAAGAAAGAAGCTGAAATATGTGACAAACTCTTTACGAAAGGAAAAAATCAAGTCCCTTTGTGCAAGAAAACAATAAAACATTTTTTTTCTATTAAGAACATAATTCACTGGATAAATAATAAAAAGACGATTGAATGAGAGTGTGATTTTTATCCTGCGTATTTATTTGCTTGGTCAATGACTTTATTTTCTGGTTCTTTTGCTGCAGAGTCTATTTGAGGCTCTTTGAAAACAGCTGAAAATAAACTGAAATAACTCTATGCTGAAGATCCGCATTAAAAGACTTTAAATCATCCCTCAGCCAATCAGAATCAAGAACAGAAATCATTCTGTTAGTGAAACAAACTGTGAATCAACCTCCATTTGCACTTATTAGTATATTCGTCTTGTTTTCCAGAGCAAATGTCTAAACATTCTTAAATCAAGATACATTTAGTTGAAAAGCAAGATATGAAGTCTTGTTTCCTGAAAAAGCTCATTGGCAGAAGTTTGTTTTATGCAGAAACTCACGTTATTTTCATCACTTCATATATTGACATATTTTGCATCTCCAGTAAATGTGCACTGCTGTTCAGAAGTTTGGGATCGGTAAGATTTTTTATGTTTTTTTTTTCAAAAATAAGTTTCTTCTGCTCATCAAGGCTGCATTTATTTGATCATAAATACAGAAAAAAACAGCAAAATACCGAAATATTATTAAAATGTAAAAGCTGTTTTCTATGTGACTCTCTGTTAAACTGTAATGTATTTCTGTTATTCCAGTCTTCAGTGTCACATGATCTTCAGAAATCATTCTAATATGCTGATTTGCTCAAGAAACATGTCTGATTATTATCAATGTTGAACACAGTTGTGCTGCTTATTTATTTAGGAACCTGAGATACTTTTTTCAAGATTATTTGATGAATAAAAAGCAAAAACAAAACAGTATTTGTTTAAAATAGAAATCTTTTGTAACAATATACACTACTGTTCAAAAGTTTGGAGCCAGTACAAAAAAATTTTTTTTTTATTTTTTTTTGAAAGAAATTAATACTTTTATTCAGCAAGGATGTGTTAAATTGATTTTAAAAAAGTGACAGTAAAGGCTTATGTTGTTACAAAAGATTTCTATTTTGAATAAATGCTGTTCTTTTGAATTTTTTATTCATCAAAGAACCTGAAAAAAATATCACAGGTTCCAAAAAAATATTTCCAACACTGATAATAAATCAGCATATTAGAATGATTTCTGAAGATCATGTGACACTGAAGACTGGAGTAATGATGCTGAAAATACAGCTGCGCATCACAGAAATACATTACAGTTTAACAGAGATTCACATAGAAAACAGTTATTTGAAATTATAATAATATTTCACAATTTTACAGTTCCCTTTCGAATGTTCACTTCACGTTGTGTATGGGGAAAACTCCTGTTTTACTCTGTACTGAAGCCTGATTTGTTCACGTTTGTGTAGCTGCACAAACCAATTATGCTTTAGCCAGCCAGAAAGGGCGGAGCTGACGTGTATATAAGTCGGCTTGCAGCGCCATTCAACAGACCATTCTCCTTCAGCGACGAGGATCTGAGCCCGAAGTCCCTCCCCCCTCTCAAGCTCCGAGGCCGAAGCCGGACGCCGAACTCATCCGTGTCCTGTCGAAGGCGGTGGAGGATCTGACGAGCTCACCAAGACGTGGCGCGCCCCCTACTCGGTACGGGCAAATCCCTCTACAGCAGCAGCTCTCACCACCGTTGATGGCGCTGACGACAAGGGATACAGCAAGCTCCCCCCTCTGGAGGAAGCGGTTGCTGCTCATCTGTGCCCGCCATCTGCCCTCGCATTGAAGGCCCATGCAGCGCATCCCTCTAAGCCCTGCAGGACCACCTCGGCGCTCGCCAACAGGGCTTATGCAGCGGCCGGCCAGGCCGGTTCGGAGCTGCAAACAATGGCGGTTCTCCAGGTGGGAGATCGGGTTGGGTTTTAAAAACAATTCGACGAGGTTACTCGCTCCAATACGCTCGCAGGCCACCTCGCTTCAGAGGCGTCATCCAAACTTCTGTTCCGGACAACGAAGCACTCGTTCTCCGACAGGAGGTGCATACGCTGCTTGCAAAAGGCGCTGTGGAAATAGTGCCCCCAGTGAACAGCGAGTCAGGCTTTTTCAGCCGCTACTTCCTCATCCCATGCGCCGGTCGTTCAAGATGTTAACTATAAAACAGATCCTCGCGCACATTTGCCCCGAGGACTGGTTTTTGACTGTGGATCTAAAAGATGCATACTTTCACATTCACATAGCCCCCCATCACAGACCGTTCTTGAGATTCGTGTTCGAGGGAGTGGCCTATCAGTACACAGTCCTTCCGTTTGGACTGTCTCTGGCCCCGCGTACTTTCATGGAGTGCGTAGATGCGGCTCTTTCCCCTCTGAGACAGATGGGAATCCGTGTTCTAAACTACCTTGACGATTGGCTGGTTCTAGCCAGGACAGAACGGGAGTTGGCTGCTCACAGAGAGCCGTTACTCAGCCACTTGGAGCGCCTTGGGTTGATCATCAACCCGCACAAGAGTCAGTTGTTACCCAGGCTGCGAGTGGTCTTTCTGGGAACGATTTTAGACCCATGCCTGGCGCCCGGGGCAGCTTCCTGTCAGGGTAGACCACCGCTGTGTCAAGGCTGTGGCCCCCTGGATGACCTCTCACCTGTTCCAAACAGGAATGAGGTTAGGCATGACCTCCAGAAGGAAGGTAGTCACAACGGACGTTTCCAACTCAGGTTGGGGTGCCCTGCTGGAGGGAAATCCGGCGTTCGGCTCCTGGTCAGCCCTGGAGCAACGCCTGCATATCAACTGCCTTGAAATGTTCGCAGTTTTCTAAGCCCTGAAAACCTTCCTTCCAGCCTTGAAAGGGCATTACATCTTGGTCCGGTCGGACAGCATAATGGTGGTGGCTTATATCAATCACCTAGGCGGTCTCAGGTCGCACACTCTTTGCAGGATGGCTCGTCGCCTCTCGCTAAGGGCGGTTCATGTGCCGGGCAGATTAAACCTTGGCGCAGACATGCTGTCCAGAGGCAAGGTAGCCCCGGGCGAATGGGCGCTACACCCTCAAACAGTTCAAGAGATCTGGTCAGTCTTCGGGAGGGCAGAGGTCGACCTCTTTGCCTCAGAAGACAACTCTCACTCCCCAACATATTTTTCGATACAGCGAGATGCTCTGGCCCACGACTCGCCTATACGCCTTTCCCCCGATCGCCCTGATTCCTCAGGTCGTCAGGTGGGTCAGGGAGACCAAGTGCTCTCTCCTCCTAGTGGCCCCGCTCTGGAGGAACCAGGCTTGGTTCCCGGAGCTAGTGCAGCTCTCAGCAGCAGCCCCGTGGCCCATTCCGCTGAGGAGGAACCTTCTCTCACAGGCGAAAGGCATGATTTGGCATCCCCGGTCGGAGCTGTGGAGCTTTCATGTATGGTGCCTCGACGGGAGCTTAATCAGCTCCCAGCGAGAGTGAGCAATACCATTTTGGAGGCAAGAGCGCTGTCTACAAGACAGCTTTACAGCCAAAAATGGTCAGTCTTCCTTATCTGGTGTTCTGCACGGGGTTTGGACCCGATATCATGTGACGTGTCCCATGTGCTGACCTTTTTGCAAGAGCTGCTAGATAAGGGGCGCACCCCCTCCATGCTCAAAGTATATGTGGCAGCTATCACAGCGAATCATTCTCTGCACACATTTGCCCCGAGGACTGGTTTTTGACTGTGGATCTGAAAGATGCATACTTTCACATTCACATAGCCCCCCATCACAGACCGTTCTTGAGATTCGTGTTCGAGGGAGTGGCCTATCAGTACACAGTCCTTCCGTTTGGACTGTCTCTGGCCCCGCGTACTTTCATGGAGTGCGTAGATGCGGCTCTTTCCCCTCTGAGACAGATGGGAATCCGTGTTCTAAACTACCTTGACGATTGGCTGGTTCTAGCCAGGACAGAACGGGAGTTGGCTGCTCACAGAGAGCCGTTACTCAGCCACTTGGAGCGCCTTGGGTTGATCATCAACCCGCACAAGAGTCAGTTGTTGCGAGTGGTCCGAGTGGTCTTTCTGGGAACGATTTTAGACCCATGCCTGGCGCCCGGGGCAGCTTCCTGTCCACCGCTGTCACCGCTGTGTCAAGGCTGTGGCCCCCTGGATGACCTCTCACCTGTTCCAAACAGGAATGAGGTTAGGCATGACCTCCAGAAGGAAGGTAGTCACAACGGACGTTTCCAACTCAGGTTGGGGTGCCCTGCTGGAGGGAAATCCGGCGTTCGGCTCCTGGTCAGCCCTGGAGCAACGCCTGCATATCAACTGCCTTGAAATGTTCGCAGTTTTCTAAGCCCTGAAAACCTTCCTTCCAGCCTTGAAAGGGCATTACATCTTGGTCCGGTCGGACAGCATAATGGTGGTGGCTTATATCAATCACCTAGGCGGTCTCAGGTCGCACACTCTTTGCAGGATGGCTCGTCGCCTCTCGCTAAGGGCGGTTCATGTGCCGGGCAGATTAAACCTTGGCGCAGACATGCTGTCCAGAGGCAAGGTAGCCCCGGGCGAATGGGCGCTACACCCTCAAACAGTTCAAGAGATCTGGTCAGTCTTCGGGAGGGCAGAGGTCGACCTCTTTGCCTCAGAAGACAACTCTCACTCCCCAACATATTTTTCGATACAGCGAGATGCTCTGGCCCACGACTCGCCTATACGCCTTTCCCCCGATCGCCCTGATTCCTCAGGTCGTCAGGTGGGTCAGGGAGACCAAGTGCTCTCTCCTCCTAGTGGCCCCGCTCTGGAGGAACCAGGCCTGGTTCCCAGAGCTAGTGCAGCTCTCAGCAGCAGCCCCGTGGCCCATTCCGCTGAGGAGGAACCTTCTCTCACAGGCGAAAGGCATGATTTGGCATCCCCGGTCGGAGCTGTGGAGCTTTCATGTATGGTGCCTCGACGGGAGCTTAATCAGCTCCCAGCGAGAGTGAGCAATACCATTTTGGAGGCAAGAGCGCTGTCTACAAGACAGCTTTACAGCCAAAAATGGTCAGTCTTCCTTATCTGGTGTTCTGCACGGGGTTTGGACCCGATATCATGTGACGTGTCCCATGTGCTGACCTTTTTGCAAGAGCTGCTAGATAAGGGGCGCACCCCCTCCATGCTCAAAGTATATGTGGCAGCTATCACAGCGAATCATTCTCTCGAAGCTGGCCTTTCAATCGGCAGGAACGACCTGATCGTTAAGTTCCTGAAGGGTGTGCGGAGGCTGAATCCTCCTCGCCCTCAGATTGTGCCGTCTTGGGACTTGTCTATAATCCTGCGGGTCCTAAAAGGGCCCCCCTTTGAGCCCCTCAACTCGGCCGATTTACGGCCCTCATCGCTTAAAACGGCCCTCCTCCTGGCTTTGGCGTCGGTTAAGCGAGTGGGCGACTTGCAGGCGCTGTCGATCAGCGCCTCATGTCTTGAGTTTGGGCCTAATGACTGCAAGGTCGTCCTAAAACCGAGACATGGTTATGTTCCTAAAGTGCTCTCAACTCCATTCAGAGCTCAGGTGATCTCCCTATTGGCGCTCCCCGTTACAGATGGTGAGCAGGTGCCAAACATGCTCTGCCCAGTGAGGGCTCTGAGAGTATACCTGGAGCGCTCTAGCCTGTTTAGGCAGTCTGAGCAGTTATTCGTTTGCTATTCTGAATAAATGCTGTTCTTTTGAACTTTTTATTCATCAAAGAACCTGAAAAAAATATCACAAGTTCCAAAAAAATATTTCCAACACTGATAATAAATCAGCATATTAGAATGATTTCTGAAGATCATGTGACACTGAAGACTGGAGTAATGATGCTGAAAATACAGCTGCGCATCACAGAAATACATTACAGTTTAACTGATATTCACATAGAAAACAGCTGTTTGAAAGTCTAATAACATTTCACAATTTTACATTTTTTTTCTAAATTTCTGATCAAATGAATGCAGCTTTGATGAGCAGAAGAGGATTCTTTAAAAAGTAATAAAAATCTTACTGATCCCAAATGTTTGAACGTTACAATTTTAAACAATCTGTTGTTATTGGCAACAGTTAATTGGTTAAATTCAAGTATTTGACATTAAAGACAACACATACAATTATTAAAGTGGCGCTAAAAATTACCCCTTAATGGAAAAGTTAATGTCTGACCCTGCTTTGATATTGTATTGTATTGTAAAAACATACAAATAAACAGGAATTTAACTAAACTGCAGAGAATGTCTTTAATCATGTTCTTATTTCGAACACACACACACTGAATCTGATGTAACCTGTTACTGAGGAATAAAACACTCAAGGAAACTGAAGGAATGTATGTATACACACACACACACACACACACACACACACACAAACACACGCTGCTCGTGCTGTAAAAGGGAAAGTGTCCATATGAAAATTATTTCCAGGTTTTCACAAAGCGATCTTCGTGTTCCGGAAGCTGGAATTATCCCTGAAAAACCAGAAGCACACGAGGATCAGAGACGCTCCAGATCTGTTTAAATGAAACTTCACTAAACATTACTTAAACCCATTCTGTCAACAAAACAGCTTGAACATGTACAGTAAACCTCAACCAAGTCACTCAATGTTCAAAACACGTTAGTAAGCAAGAAAAAATAACTTCCGAGACATTCTGATAAATATTTGCTCTATATTATCTATTCATGATATTTTCACTTGTCGTAACTAATGTATATTGGAATAAAATAAGTAGGAACATAGTTATAACATTAGAAGGCTGATATCTGAGTGTTGATTATTATATCTGAAAACAGAGCAGTTGAATTTAATAGTTGTTAATTTTAAGCTTTAATATTACAGTAATGTATCAAGAGATGATGGTGACTTATTCAGTGGTGGGTTCCCTGTATAGTTGAGAAGTTCAGAAGAGCTGAACTGAATCCATACGCACTGAGATCAGAACTGAGAGTCTGTGAGAGGAATCAAACGTACTTGAGACTGTCGTTGTGTGTCTTGTACTCCATGATGGTGTTTGGTGGCAGGTTGAGCACGCGCCGCAGCGTGTCCCGTATCCGTGACGTGGTCACCTGGTCACTGGCTGTTTTATTCCAGATGGACAGAATATCCTCCTGCGGACACACACTCGTGTCAGACTCACACACACAGTAACTCGTGACAGGATGATGGTTTCTGATCCGCACCTGGAAGCGGATGGACACCACGACCCCGCAGATCTCCTCGCCCACCATGAACTGCTCACCCAGCATGGCCAGGATGATGTTCTCCCAGAAACGAGACGCCAGACCCTTCCTCAGCCGGATGATCCACTTCCCTCCATTCTTATTGGCCTCGTCCTGATCCACAAACACACATCAGAATCTGACGCTCACACACGAGGTGTGTTTACATGATCAAACCCTATCAATCTGAGCCAGTTACCCTAATATCTAATAAAGCCATAAGCCCTGTGAAGCCGTGATTTACAGTGAGTTTATAACAGCTAAGGGGTGTTGTTAGGTACGACGTGAAGCTGTTATAAATTCACTGTAAACCACGGCTTCACGGGGCTTATTGCTTTTATAAAACGGTTACTCCATATACGTAGTAAGGTTTCACAAAATAAAACAGAGCAAATAAAGTGTAATGATATTAATAAAAACAGTATTCTTCCACCAAACAATGTAGCTCCTCAGAAACAGTTGTGGTTGCTACAAAGTGGTTGCCGAGCAACACACAAACGTAAACAAAGGTGTATGTTACTTTGTAGAGTCATTTACAACAGCTTCGAACGCGGCTCAGCCAATCAGAATCAAGCACCGGAACTCTCCGCTTTATAATTTAGAGTAAAGTATAATGCAAATGTTTATGCTGTAGCCAAAGACAAATTTCCACTTGAGGACAATAAAAGCAACTAACTCAATTTCAGAAAAGCTTTTTTAGACATAAATAAATACTGTAAATAATAAGCTGTGCATGCGCACAGGATTCTTCTGAGAAACTAGTCAGATTCAGAGGTTTACATGGATAATATTTTCTGTAACTGATCACAGCGTCCTGCAGCACATTTGTTGAATGAAATGCTTGCTTCATATTAATTTTGGAGCACTGATTTCAAAAATAGTGTGTTTTGCTCTTTCACGCCACACTTTCTCACAAAATATGATTCATTTTGTAGCATCTTTGCTTTTGACAGCCATTTGTGAGAAGCAGAAGTCTTGCATTCTGCCTTAATCAGTGGAAAAACACACGATTCCTGTCTGAATCCGAGTCAGATTAACACTGTTTGACCGATTCTCAGCCTATCTTCACACGCGTGACATTATTTAATTCCTGATCCTGATTTCAAAGTTAGAATTATGATCCAAAAACAGGAGAAAATGCAAACATGAGCAGATGATTTCTGCTTTTGTTGCATACAAACAGACAGGAATCACAGATTTTGTGAAAAAATCTAAAAACTATAAAACAAACAAAATCTATTATCTATAAACCTCTATGTAAAGTTATTTGACGTTAAATGGCATATTTGATCATATTTTTCCTCTCTTTTGCAGAATACAAGTTAAATTATACATTTTGAAGACTTCATTTTGTCATTAAAAACAAAACTTTTGACATTTGATTGCTTTTGCTATTTTCATAAGTTCATTAAAGCTGATACATATAATTTGAAAAACCTTACTTTGAAAAAAAAGTACGTAATTAAATGTTTTATTACGCTCCAGATCTGTTTAAATGAAACTTCACTAAACATTACTTAAACCCATTCTGTCAACAAAACAGCTTGAACATGTACAGTAAACCTCAACCAAGTCACTCAATGTTCAAAACACGTTAGTAAGCAAGAAAAAATAACTTCCGAGACATTCTGATAAATATTTGCTCTATATTATCTATTCATGATATTTTCACTTGTCGTAACTAATGTATATTGGAATAAAATAAGTAGGAACATAGTTATAACATTAGAAGGCTGATATCTGAGTGTTGATTATTATATCTGAAAACAGAGCAGTTGAATTTAATAGTTGTTAATTTTAAGCTTTAATATTACAGTAATGTATCAAGAGATGATGGTGACTTATTCAGTGGTGGGTTCCCTGTATAGTTGAGAAGTTCAGAAGAGCTGAACTGAATCCATACGCACTGAGATCAGAACTGAGAGTCTGTGAGAGGAATCAAACGTACTTGAGACTGTCGTTGTGTGTCTTGTACTCCATGATGGTGTTTGGTGGCAGGTTGAGCACGCGCCGCAGCGTGTCCCGTATCCGTGACGTGGTCACCTGGTCACTGGCTGTTTTATTCCAGATGGACAGAATATCCTCCTGCGGACACACACTCGTGTCAGACTCACACACACAGTAACTCGTGACAGGATGATGGTTTCTGATCCGCACCTGGAAGCGGATGGACACCACGACCCCGCAGATCTCCTCGCCCACCATGAACTGCTCACCCAGCATGGCCAGGATGATGTTCTCCCAGAAACGAGACGCCAGACCCTTCCTCAGCCGGATGATCCACTTCCCTCCATTCTTATTGGCCTCGTCCTGATCCACAAACACACATCAGAATCTGACGCTCACACACGAGGTGTGTTTACATGATCAAACCCTATCAATCTGAGCCAGTTACCCTAATATCTAATAAAGCCATAAGCCCTGTGAAGCCGTGATTTACAGTGAGTTTATAACAGCTAAGGGGTGTTGTTAGGTACGACGTGAAGCTGTTATAAATTCACTGTAAACCACGGCTTCACGGGGCTTATTGCTTTTATAAAACGGTTACTCCATATACGTAGTAAGGTTTCACAAAATAAAACAGAGCAAATAAAGTGTAATGATATTAATAAAAACAGTATTCTTCCACCAAACAATGTAGCTCCTCAGAAACAGTTGTGGTTGCTACAAAGTGGTTGCCGAGCAACACACAAACGTAAACAAAGGTGTATGTTACTTTGTAGAGTCATTTACAACAGCTTCGAACGCGGCTCAGCCAATCAGAATCAAGCACCGGAACTCTCCGCTTTATAATTTAGAGTAAAGTATAATGCAAATGTTTATGCTGTAGCCAAAGACAAATTTCCACTTGAGGACAATAAAAGCAACTAACTCAATTTCAGAAAAGCTTTTTTAGACATAAATAAATACTGTAAATAATAAGCTGTGCATGCGCACAGGATTCTTCTGAGAAACTAGTCAGATTCAGAGGTTTACATGGATAATATTTTCTGTAACTGATCACAGCGTCCTGCAGCACATTTGTTGAATGAAATGCTTGCTTCATATTAATTTTGGAGCACTGATTTCAAAAATAGTGTGTTTTGCTCTTTCACGCCACACTTTCTCACAAAATATGATTCATTTTGTAGCATCTTTGCTTTTGACAGCCATTTGTGAGAAGCAGAAGTCTTGCATTCTGCCTTAATCAGTGGAAAAACACACGATTCCTGTCTGAATCCGAGTCAGATTAACACTGTTTGACCGATTCTCAGCCTATCTTCACACGCGTGACATTATTTAATTCCTGATCCTGATTTCAAAGTTAGAATTATGATCCAAAAACAGGAGAAAATGCAAACATGAGCAGATGATTTCTGCTTTTGTTAACAGACAGCAGACAGGAATCACAGATTTTGTGAAAAAATCTAAAAACTATAAAACAAACAAAATCTATAAACCTCTATCCTCTATGTAAAGTTATTTGACGTTAAATGGCATATTTGATCATATTTTTCCTCTCTTT
>NW_015558536.1:66882-77542 GCF_001515605.1 Sinocyclocheilus anshuiensis | reverse complement strand
AGTGAGTGTGAGTGAGTGTGTGTGTGTGTGTGAGAGTGAGTGTGAGTGTGTGCGTGTGAGTGATTGAGTGATTGTGTGTCTGTGAGTGTGTGTGTGTGTGTCAGTGAGTGAGTGTGAGTGTGAGTGAGTGTGAGTGAGTGTGTGTGAGTGATTGAGTGATTATGTGTCTGTGTGTGAGTGCGTGTGTGTGTGTGTGTGTCAGTGAGTGAGTGTGAGTGTGAGTGTGTGTGTGCGTGTGTGTGAGCGAGTGTGTGTGTGTGTGGGGGTGCGTGTGTGTGAGCGAGTGTGTGTGTGTGTGGGGGTGCGTGTGTGTGAGCGAGTGTGTGTGTGTGTGGGGGTGCGTGTGTGTGAGCGAGTGTGTGTGTGTGTGGGGGTGCGTGTGTGTGAGCGAGTGTGTGTGTGTGTGGGGGTGCGTGTGTGTGAGCGAGTGTGTGTGTGTGTGGGGGTGCGTGTGTGTGAGCGAGTGTGTGTGTGTGTGGGGGTGCGTGTGTGTGAGCGAGTGTGTGTGTGTGTGGGGGTGCGTGTGTGTGAGCGAGTGTGTGTGTGTGTGGGGGTGCGTGTGTGTGAGCGAGTGTGTGTGTGTGTGGGGGTGCGTGTGTGTGAGCGAGTGTGTGTGTGTGTGGGGGTGCGTGTGTGTGAGCGAGTGTGTGTGTGTGTGGGGGTGCGTGTGTGTGAGCGAGTGTGTGTGTGTGTGGGGGTGCGTGTGTGTGAGCGAGTGTGTGTGTGTGTGGGGGTGCGTGTGTGTGAGCGAGTGTGTGTGTGTGTGGGGGTGCGTGTGTGTGAGCGAGTGTGTGTGTGTGTGGGGGTGCGTGTGTGTGAGCGAGTGTGTGTGTGTGTGGGGGTGCGTGTGTGTGAGCGAGTGTGTGTGTGTGTGGGGGTGCGTGTGTGTGAGCGAGTGTGTGTGTGTGTGGGGGTGCGTGTGTGTGAGCGAGTGTGTGTGTGTGTGGGGGTGCGTGTGTGTGAGCGAGTGTGTGTGTGTGTGGGGGTGCGTGTGTGTGAGCGAGTGTGTGTGTGTGTGGGGGTGCGTGTGTGTGAGCGAGTGTGTGTGTGTGTGGGGGTGCGTGTGTGTGAGCGAGTGTGTGTGTGTGTGGGGGTGCGTGTGTGTGAGCGAGTGTGTGTGTGTGTGGGGGTGCGTGTGTGTGAGCGAGTGTGTGTGTGTGTGGGGGTGCGTGTGTGTGAGCGAGTGTGTGTGTGTGTGGGGGTGCGTGTGTGTGAGCGAGTGTGTGTGTGTGTGGGGGTGCGTGTGTGTGAGCGAGTGTGTGTGTGTGTGGGGGTGCGTGTGTGTGAGCGAGTGTGTGTGTGTGTGGGGGTGCGTGTGTGTGAGCGAGTGTGTGTGTGTGTGGGGGTGCGTGTGTGTGAGCGAGTGTGTGTGTGTGTGGGGGTGCGTGTGTGTGAGCGAGTGTGTGTGTGTGTGGGGGTGCGTGTGTGTGAGCGAGTGTGTGTGTGTGTGGGGGTGCGTGTGTGTGAGCGAGTGTGTGTGTGTGTGGGGGTGCGTGTGTGTGAGCGAGTGTGTGTGTGTGTGGGGGTGCGTGTGTGTGAGCGAGTGTGTGTGTGTGTGGGGGTGCGTGTGTGTGAGCGAGTGTGTGTGTGTGTGGGGGTGCGTGTGTGTGAGCGAGTGTGTGTGTGTGTGGGGGTGCGTGTGTGTGAGCGAGTGTGTGTGTGTGTGGGGGTGCGTGTGTGTGAGCGAGTGTGTGTGTGTGTGGGGGTGCGTGTGTGTGAGCGAGTGTGTGTGTGTGTGGGGGTGCGTGTGTGTGAGCGAGTGTGTGTGTGTGTGGGGGTGCGTGTGTGTGAGCGAGTGTGTGTGTGTGTGGGGGTGCGTGTGTGTGAGCGAGTGTGTGTGTGTGTGGGGGTGCGTGTGTGTGAGCGAGTGTGTGTGTGTGTGGGGGTGCGTGTGTGTGAGCGAGTGTGTGTGTGTGTGGGGGTGCGTGTGTGTGAGCGAGTGTGTGTGTGTGTGGGGGTGCGTGTGTGTGAGCGAGTGTGTGTGTGTGTGGGGGTGCGTGTGTGTGAGCGAGTGTGTGTGTGTGTGGGGGTGCGTGTGTGTGAGCGAGTGTGTGTGTGTGTGGGGGTGCGTGTGTGTGAGCGAGTGTGTGTGTGTGTGGGGGTGCGTGTGTGTGAGCGAGTGTGTGTGTGTGTGGGGGTGCGTGTGTGTGAGCGAGTGTGTGTGTGTGTGGGGGTGCGTGTGTGTGAGCGAGTGTGTGTGTGTGTGGGGGTGCGTGTGTGTGAGCGAGTGTGTGTGTGTGTGGGGGTGCGTGTGTGTGAGCGAGTGTGTGTGTGTGTGGGGGTGCGTGTGTGTGAGCGAGTGTGTGTGTGTGTGGGGGTGCGTGTGTGTGAGCGAGTGTGTGTGTGTGTGGGGGTGCGTGTGTGTGAGCGAGTGTGTGTGTGTGTGGGGGTGCGTGTGTGTGAGCGAGTGTGTGTGTGTGTGGGGGTGCGTGTGTGTGAGCGAGTGTGTGTGTGTGTGGGGGTGCGTGTGTGTGAGCGAGTGTGTGTGTGTGTGGGGGTGCGTGTGTGTGAGCGAGTGTGTGTGTGTGTGGGGGTGCGTGTGTGTGAGCGAGTGTGTGTGTGTGTGGGGGTGCGTGTGTGTGAGCGAGTGTGTGTGTGTGTGGGGGTGCGTGTGTGTGAGCGAGTGTGTGTGTGTGTGGGGGTGCGTGTGTGTGAGCGAGTGTGTGTGTGTGTGGGGGTGCGTGTGTGTGAGCGAGTGTGTGTGTGTGTGGGGGTGCGTGTGTGTGAGCGAGTGTGTGTGTGTGTGGGGGTGCGTGTGTGTGAGCGAGTGTGTGTGTGTGTGGGGGTGCGTGTGTGTGAGCGAGTGTGTGTGTGTGTGGGGGTGCGTGTGTGTGAGCGAGTGTGTGTGTGTGTGGGGGTGCGTGTGTGTGAGCGAGTGTGTGTGTGTGTGGGGGTGCGTGTGTGTGAGCGAGTGTGTGTGTGTGTGGGGGTGCGTGTGTGTGAGCGAGTGTGTGTGTGTGTGGGGGTGCGTGTGTGTGAGCGAGTGTGTGTGTGTGTGGGGGTGCGTGTGTGTGAGCGAGTGTGTGTGTGTGTGGGGGTGCGTGTGTGTGAGCGAGTGTGTGTGTGTGTGGGGGTGCGTGTGTGTGAGCGAGTGTGTGTGTGTGTGGGGGTGCGTGTGTGTGAGCGAGTGTGTGTGTGTGTGGGGGTGCGTGTGTGTGAGCGAGTGTGTGTGTGTGTGGGGGTGCGTGTGTGTGAGCGAGTGTGTGTGTGTGTGGGGGTGCGTGTGTGTGAGCGAGTGTGTGTGTGTGTGGGGGTGCGTGTGTGTGAGCGAGTGTGTGTGTGTGTGGGGGTGCGTGTGTGTGAGCGAGTGTGTGTGTGTGTGGGGGTGCGTGTGTGTGAGCGAGTGTGTGTGTGTGTGGGGGTGCGTGTGTGTGAGCGAGTGTGTGTGTGTGTGGGGGTGCGTGTGTGTGAGCGAGTGTGTGTGTGTGTGGGGGTGCGTGTGTGTGAGCGAGTGTGTGTGTGTGTGGGGGTGCGTGTGTGTGAGCGAGTGTGTGTGTGTGTGGGGGTGCGTGTGTGTGAGCGAGTGTGTGTGTGTGTGGGGGTGCGTGTGTGTGAGCGAGTGTGTGTGTGTGTGGGGGTGCGTGTGTGTGAGCGAGTGTGTGTGTGTGTGGGGGTGCGTGTGTGTGAGCGAGTGTGTGTGTGTGTGGGGGTGCGTGTGTGTGAGCGAGTGTGTGTGTGTGTGGGGGTGCGTGTGTGTGAGCGAGTGTGTGTGTGTGTGGGGGTGCGTGTGTGTGAGCGAGTGTGTGTGTGTGTGGGGGTGCGTGTGTGTGAGCGAGTGTGTGTGTGTGTGGGGGTGCGTGTGTGTGAGCGAGTGTGTGTGTGTGTGGGGGTGCGTGTGTGTGAGCGAGTGTGTGTGTGTGTGGGGGTGCGTGTGTGTGAGCGAGTGTGTGTGTGTGTGGGGGTGCGTGTGTGTGAGCGAGTGTGTGTGTGTGTGGGGGTGCGTGTGTGTGAGCGAGTGTGTGTGTGTGTGGGGGTGCGTGTGTGTGAGCGAGTGTGTGTGTGTGTGGGGGTGCGTGTGTGTGAGCGAGTGTGTGTGTGTGTGGGGGTGCGTGTGTGTGAGCGAGTGTGTGTGTGTGTGGGGGTGCGTGTGTGTGAGCGAGTGTGTGTGTGTGTGGGGGTGCGTGTGTGTGAGCGAGTGTGTGTGTGTGTGGGGGTGCGTGTGTGTGAGCGAGTGTGTGTGTGTGTGTCAGTGAGTGAGTGTGAGTGTGAGTGTGTGTGTGTGAGTGATTGAGTGATTGAGTGTCTGTGTGTGAGTGCGTGTGTGTCAGTGAGTGAGTGTGAGTGTGTGTCAGTGAGTGAGTGAGTGTGTGTGTGTGTATTAAGCGCGGTCCACTGCTGCACACGTGCCACAATATCGATACAGGGCCAGCTGTATCGATACTCGTATCGTCAAATCTCTGTGACGATACATCGTCGTATCGATATTTTGAACACAGCACTACTTAGAAGGGTGTGTGTGTGTGTGTGTGTTTGTGTGTGTGTGTGAGAGTGTCAGGCTCACCTTGCGTCTGATGTTGTTGTTGTTGTTTATTGATCCTCCGTCAGTCTCATTACTGTCCTTCATCTCCTCCTGCTCACCACAGTCTTCCTCCTTTAAACTACAAACACAACATTTATTGGTAATAAATCAGCATTTTATGACATTCAAGCTGAAACATTATTGGACAAGATTTAATAACATTAATCAGATGTTATAGTTAATAGTTTTATTTTAAAAAATTAAATGTTTTAAAGGCTACAATTATATGTTGATTTGGTGATGTGATGCTAATATAAATACACACACACACACACATATATATATATGTGTGTATGTGTGTATGTATGTACATAGAACCCTCATCATGATTGTATATACCATGAACTGAATGGTAATTTCGTGAAACTGTAAACTGTAGCTGTTTAAATGTTCATAAATTCAGATGTGATTGGTTTAATTAGCCGTTAGCCGCTAACTTACTTTTCAAACTGATTCATTCCGCTTCGTATTTCTTCCTTCTTCCTATAAACGCTTGTATATAGCTGCGATATAATATTTATAATAATAATAAAGATATGATACAATCAGATGATAATGTTTTTAATTCAAAGAGCAGTTAACAAACTCGACTGCATGCTACCCCGAAGCGACCACTCTCACTGCGCATGCGCGAAACTCCTACTACGGCATCTGAGAACACACTAAGACTAAATTGATGAAACATAGGCTCACTGTCTGCCGCTGGCCGCTTGGTTGTTACTTTAAAAAACAAACACTTATAGGCTATTTAACGAACAAAAACATTGCTACGCCTCTGAACATGATCATGTGTGTGTTATTACTGTGCTGCTCAAACCAGTATACTTTGACTCGCTCAAAGACCGAGAGACACGCAGGTTTGTTGTTTATTGTTTGAAGGTCAAAGGTCAAATACGACTCTGCCGAACATACACAGTGTCAGGATTTTGGAGACACACAGACACACACACACACTTCTCTGTGGAAGCTTTTAATCCTGGTTTGTAGGGAAAACAAACTTTCCTCATGTGAGTCACCAGAATGACAGACAGCAGCTGAGAACACAGACGGACTCATGCTTTAGTTTCAGAGCAGAACCATACACATCTACACTAACACTCACAAATTTGGCTGCATTTATTTGATCAAGAATACAGAAAAAATTGTGAAATGTTATTAGAATGTAAAACAGCTGTTTTCTATGTGAATCTCTGTTAAACTGTAATGTATTTCTGTGATGCGCAGCTGTATTTTCAGCATCATTACTCCAGTCTTCAGTGTCACATGATCTTCAGAAATCATTCTAATATGCTGATTTGCTGCTCGAGAAACATTTCTGATTATTATCAATGTTGAAAACATTTGTTCTGCACAATATTTTTGTGGAAACTGTAATGCATTTTATTTTTCAGGATTCACAGATGAACAGAAAGTTCAGAAGAACAGCATTTATTTGAAATAGAAATCTACTGTAACACTGTCTTTACTGTAACTTTTGATCAATTTAATGCATCCTTGACTAATAAAATTATTAATTTCCTTTTTATTTCTATTTTGTGTGTGTCTCGTGTTTGTCCAGCAGAGGTCAGACTCATAACGCTGAGGATCAGATCAGGCCTTCATTCATTAGTTCAAATGCTGATGAAAACATATTAATGACTGAATAGAGTTGATGAAAGAGTGTGAGGATGTGAGGAGCAGAATAAAGCACAGAGCTCGAGCAGTGAATGAGTGTTTTCTTTAGTGGAAACCGATGGTGAGCAGTTTGTTGATCTCCTCTCAAATGAAGCAGAGAGAGACGAGCTGCAACTATCAAAACACAGCAGAGATGCTAGACACTCTCTCACACACACACACACACACACGCACACACACACACACACACACGCACACACACACACACACACACGCACACACACACACACACACACGCACACACACACACACACACACGCACACACACACACACACACACGCACACACACACACACACACACGCACACACACACACACACACACGCACACACACACACACACACACGCACACACACACACACACACACGCACACACACACACACACACACGCACACACACACACACACACACGCACACACACACACACACAAATACACACACACACACACACACACACACTCACTGACACACACGCACGCACACACACACTCAACAGCGCTCACTGTGTGCTGTATCATTCAGAGAGAAGATTGAGGTCATATCTGCTCTTAAATAGACACGGAGGAGGAGAAATCATGGAGGAATGCGATCAGATTACTGGGGCGAGTCAGACGCCAGAGCAGGACGAGTGAGGGCCAAACACAGAGATCATGTAAATAAAACAGAGACGCTGCTCTGACTGATCCTGCAATGAATCACAAGCTGAAAACAACTCTAAATACTGAACTAAACTACACCTGAATCCATTTATAACAACAGCTTCATGTACTGAAAAATATTCGGTGTAGGATTGAGTTTGAAACAATCTTCAGGAAATCGCTAGAAGAGTTCACAAATTATTACAATGAAACGCATTTTTGAAGGAGACAAACTGAAATAGTATTCTCTTGTAAAAGATACTCTAATAATCTTTGTTTTATTTACAACTTTGAAAAATACAGTGTGTTTGTTACAGTTGAACTTGTTTGATGAGCTCATATGAATCAAGAGATTGCATCATATTTTTAGATATTTTTAAGGCGAGACACTAACAGGCAAAAACACTTTTCATGCACTGGTCAGTTTTTGGGCTTTTTTGGCTTTTCATAACACTTCATTTCATACTACTGAAAAGAAAACATCTCTTTTTTTAGCACTTCATCTGTTTGCGTCTGTAGATTTAAATCTTTAGAGAGTTTTTTCTCTCACAAACACCACACTTTACAGTTTTATTCCTCTCTATATTCTGAAGGTTTGTTTATATTTCATTCACACTGATTTATACAACATTTTACTGCTGAAAACATGGTGAAAATGTGTTTGTTTTTGTTTTTTTGTCTGTTGACAGTATTTTCTGATTTATGGAGTGATAAAAAAAGAAACGTAAAATCCTCTCTGGAAAAACTATAACTCTAATATGACGACAAAATCAAACTAGGATTGGCTTTATTCAATGCTCAGATTCATGTTCTGGAAATTTATGAAAATCAGTGCATATTTAGTTAGACAATGCTGCTTTTGCATATTTCAATATTTTGGGAAACCCCGTAACACAAAAAATGTTTGGAATTCTTAATATAATAAATCAATTGAAGAGGTATGGAACTGGAATTAGTTTCATTTTGACCCTATTATCTGTAGCTCCTTGCCTTAAAAAATAATTTATACCTGAAGCTGCTGAGATACTTCACATGAAGCAGTTAAAACATGATTACAAATTATTAAAAAGTGGTGATGGCGCATAAAACACACACACACACACACACACACAGACACACACACACACACACACACACAAACGCGCACACGCACTCACACACACACACACACACACACAAACGCGCACACGCACTCACACACACACACACACACACACAAACGCGCACACGCACTCACACACACACACACACACACACAAACGCGCACACGCACTCACACACACACACACACACACACAAACGCGCACACGCACTCACACACACACACACACACACACAAACGCGCACACGCACTCACACACACACACACACACACACAAACGCGCACACGCACTCACACACACACACACACACACACAAACGCGCACACGCACTCACACACACACACACACACACACAAACGCGCACACACACACACACACACACACACACACACACACACACAAACGCGCACACACACTCAGCAGATAAGAATTCGGCTCCGCTCGTGTTTTCATTCCAGTAATATTGTTTTAATTTCAGAAGCGGGTTTTGGCTGGAGAGTATTGTGGGTGGAGAGGGGGGTTGTGGGTAAATGCCTGTCTGGTTTCTATCAGAAGTCTCGTTTTTCACTCATCTGTCTCTCTCTCTCTGGTTTTCTCAAATCCCTCCATTCCAGCACAAATTCCTGCCAGATGTGGGCAGTGACGGATCAGAGGACTGACAGAATAAACCACAGCACACACACACACACAAACACACAGGTCTTCAGGAAGTGGAGATATGCCACAGGAAGTGCTCACTAGACTGACCCTTCATGAGTATCAGAGAGCATCAGAGATCAGAGGAAAAACTCACATCACAGCAGAACAAACTCCATCGCACGCAACATGCATTACACATCTGTGTGTGTGTGTGTGTGTGTGAGAGTGTGTGTGTGTGAGTGTGTGTGTGTGCGTGTGTTGTGAGAGAGTGTCTGTCTGTGTGTCTGTGTCTCTATGTGTGTGTGTGTGTGTGATGACTGATGCGCTCCACACACACCTCTAAACCCTTCATGATGAACACAGTCCCAGAATGCATGACGAGCAAATATGTGTTGATAGAAAATATACTTCCGATTTTATAAACAATGATAAAATAGTTGTAGAGGACTGTTACACTGCAGTGACTGCTGCTCTTCATCAGTGGTTCTCTCTTGTTTTCCAGTGCAAACGTCTAAAGATTCATAAATCAAGATACATTTACTGGAGATGCAAAATGACAGAAGGTATTATACGTCTTGTTTTCTGATAAATGGATCATAAACTCACTTCATTTTGATAAATTTCTCAGAAAACCAGATGACTTATTCTCTGTAATTTCTTATTGAATCTCCAGTAAACGTATCTTGATTTAAGAATCTTTAGATGTTTGTGCTGGTAAACAAAAGAGAAATACTGAGGAAGAACATGGATCACTGCAGTGTACAGAGAGTTTCACATCATTAGGAACCTGTTAATGTCAAACTTCATAAATCATAGATCAGTCACTGATGAGCTTTGTTCAGTCAGACGGCAGTGTTCACATTCACTGATCTGCTGAGAAAATCAACACACACTCTTCACACTCACACACACACACACAGTGTTGACAGATGAACAGCAGATCTTCTCTGAGTGCAGACGAAATGACAAATTATCTTCACTACCACTCATCTCATTCTGTACCCTAGTGTGTGTGTGTGTGTGTGTGTGTGTTTAATGAGGCAGAGAGATAAGATGGATAAGATGCTCCTGATGGATCTGCTGAGTGTTCAGCACACTCGCACGCACACACAAGTCAAGTCACCTTTATTTATATAGCGCTTTTAACAATACAGATTGTGTCAAAGCAACTTTACAGTATTAAATAGGAAAATAGTGTCAATAATGCAAAAGGACAATAGTAAACACTCAATTTTCAGTTAAAGGCAGTTCATAATTGAATTCAATGATGTCATCATCCAGTTCAGCTCAGTTCAGTTTAAATAGTCTCTGTGCAATCAAGTCGACGATATTGCTGGAAATGAAGTGTCCCCAAGTAAGCAAGCCAGAGGAACCAAAACTCCATCGGTGACAGAATGGAGGAAAAACCTTGATTTTAAAATCTATACGATGTTTAATAGGTAGCCAGTGCAGTGTTGACAGAACCGGGCTAATATGGTCATACTTCCTGGTTCTAGTAAGAACTATAGCTGCTGCATTTTGGACCCGCTTGGAGTTTGTTTATTAAGCGTGCAGAACAACCACCCAATAAAGCATTACAATAATCTAACCTTGAGGTCATAAACGCATGAATTAACATTTCTGCATTTGACATTGAGAGCATAGGTCGTAATTTAGATATATTTTTGAGATGGAAAAATGCAGTTTTACAAATGCTAGAAATGTGGTTTTCAAAGGAAAGATTGCTATCAAGTAGCACACCTAGGTTCCTAACTGATGACGAAGAATTGACAGAGCAGCCATCGAGTGTTAGACAGTGTTCTAGGTTATTACATGCGGAGGTTTTAGGTCCTATAATTAACACCTCTGTTTTTTCAGAATTTAGCAGTAAGAAATTACTCGTCATCCAGTTTTTTATATCAACTATGCATTCTGCTATTTTTTCAAATTGGTATGTTTCGCCGGGCCGCGAAGAAATATAGAGCTGAGTATCATCAGCATAACAGTGAAAGCTAACACCGTGTTTCCTGATGATATCTCCCAAGGGTAACGCGTGAAAAGTAATGGTCCTAGTACTGAGCCTTGAGGCACTCCATACTGTACCTGT
>NW_015558536.1:63440-66588 GCF_001515605.1 Sinocyclocheilus anshuiensis | reverse complement strand
CACACACACTCTCTCTCTCTCACACACACACACAAACACACACACTCACACGTTTATAGAGACAGGAAGCGAGCTGCAGGAAGTGAAAACTGCTGCTGTGACGCCCAACAGGATGCATGAGCTCAAGCCCCTCCCTGCAGAGTTCAAAGGTTAAAAGTCACAAGGGGAAAGAAAAGAACCTCTTCTTATTGATTCATAGTAATAATATTAATTATTATTGTTGCTATTGTTATTATTCTCAGAAATTCCAAACTTTATCATTATAAACTTCATCATTATATTTTTGAGTTTCACAAACTTAAATTCAAATGCTTTCATACATTTCGATGTGAGCAGTTTGACATTTAAAAAAAAAAAATCGGAACCTCACAGGAGAGTTTGGAGTCTCTGGGGCTCCTGTGATAATCACACACACACACACACACACACTCTGAGTGTATCTGGAGTGCATTACTGCAGCGTTCAGGAGGTCTGAGTTTCTCCTCAAACCTTCACCTGGTTTAATCAGATTCATCTGGTCTCTCGCTACTGTCTGCACGGCTCTGCAAGAGCTTCCAGAGGGTCAGAGGTCACGTTTCTGTGGATCACACACACACACAGAGTCACATACAGTGTGTTAAAGACGTTAGAAAGCTGAGAGGAGTGTGTTAGAGCTCAAATCAAATAATTTACTTAAATGACACTAATAACAGCAATGACTGAACACACACACACACACACGTCACTCTGACATGTAACAGACATCAATATAATTACACACCCACAATCCTCCTGCCAATCACACACAGGATCACAAATCCAGAAGAGCTTCCTGCATCTGTGTGTGTGTGTGTGTGTGTGTGTATTGGGTGTCTCGAGAGCCGGATCAGTTCTTAATTGATGTCATTATGGAAACAGCAGCAGGAAGTCACATGACCCTCAGTGAGTTTATCTCTCAGCCAATCACACGCTGACTGACAGCCACCTTCATTACCTGAGAGCCCAGGTGTGTGTGAGCGAGAGAGAGAGAGAGAGAGACATTCCACAGGGAAGGAAAGAGAGAAAAAACACCGGAATGAAAGAATGAAAAAACAGGAAAGCAGATTTTACAGGTGAGCGTTGCTGAAGACAGACAGACAGTCTGTCACTCTTAAACAGTGATTTATTTCAACAGATAAGTGTAGAATATATTTATAAAATAACATAAGACATAAATAACATAAGCTTGATGAGATGCAGAAACCAAAAAACTTATTTAAAAAAATCACAAAAACACAACAAAATTACAAAAAATAAAACCTGAAATTAAAATGAAAACAGAAAATATAAAACGAAAATAATTCAAAATATTAAAACATTTTAACAGTATCTCAATGACAGTAAAATAACACTGTTCCCAACCACACACTCTCTGATCACTAATAAAGCCTCCGAGTCAATATGAGCTCAGTTTCTGCTTTACTGTAAAATTAATGACACTAATCTCTAGGAACAAAGTTTATTCAATAAAAATCAATATACAATAAACACTTTAGACCAAATCTATATCAAATTGTGTAGTTTACCTTTGCAAGATTTTTGGGACTCAAATGAAGTTAATTAAATTAACCAAACCAAAAATATTATATATCCTCACTTTGTTGTTTCAAATTTTTGAATTTGACAGATTTTGCCCTAATTATGTGAGTGATTTTAATGACATTCTCAGTATATTTTACACGTTTACATGAGTTTAAATCAATTTTATACATATTTCTACAACATATTATAAGATATATTGACGAATGATGCATTACAATAATGATATGATTATTTGAAATATATCATATGAGACAGAGTTCTAGTACTGACCGTCAGATTTCCACATATAAATGAATTTCTAAATGTTTTTTCCTAAATACCACAGTGATATATAGGTCATGGCAGTAACCAATCAGCACTTGCATTGTTTTGCCAACACCGTTGTTGGTTTATAATGGTTGATAATTTCAATATACTCTAAATGTTTGCAAACTTCCATGTTTCTTATGCTGCAGTGACGTGAGACGCAGTGTCATTGTGTTGTCACTGAGACGGCCGGAGCTCAAACTCCTCACGAGTGACAGAGATTCTTCCACACTGATGTCAGAGGTCACGACCTCTGGGGTTAACCAGCCTGACCCCGACAGCTGCTAACCAATGAATCGGAGGTCAGCTGACCCACGAGAGCACGTGTGTGTGTGTTACTTTAGTATCATTGAGAGTTTTCATATTTTGAATTTGATTTTTTCTTTTTATATTTAAACTGTTTTCACTTTCATTTTAGTTTTGTTGTGTTTTGTCATTTTTTATAAATATACACTACCAGTCAAAAGTTTTTGAACAGTAAGACTTTTAATGTGTTTTAAAGAAGTCTCTTTCCCAAAAAACAAAAATGATACTGACTCCAAGCTTCTGAATGGTATAGTGTATAATGTTACAAAAGCTTTTTATTTCAGATAAATGCTGATCTTTGGATCTTTCTATTCATCAAAGAATTCTGAAAAAATTATATCAAGTTTTAAATAATAATAATAATCAGAAATGTTTAAAATAATCAGCATATTAGAATGATTTCTGAAGATCATGTGACACTGAAGACTGGAGTAATGATGCTGAAAATACAGCTTCGCATCACAGAAATACATTACAGTTTAACAGATATTCACACAGAAAACAGTTATTTTAATTAGTAAAAATATTTCACAATTTTACTGTTTTTACTGTATTTTGGATCAAATAAATGCAGCCTTGATGAGCAGAAGAGAATTCTTTCAAAAAACATTAAAAATCTTACTGTTCAAACACTGTTGACTGGTAGTGTATTTCTATGTTATTTCTTTGTTGCATTTTATTTATTGGTTTTAGTTTATTTAGTTTGAGTTGTTTTAGTACATCAAGATAAACTACATGAAAATGAGAAATTCTGTCTTGACATCTAGCTGGAATAAAATAAGCTGAAGTTTTCTTTTCTTTTATTTCAGTTAATGCTTTTCAGTTAATGTAAGTAATGAAAATGTTTTTTTATGGTTTTACTTAACTATAATAACACTGGTGTTACAGACCTACTGAAGAGGAAAAGGAGATTTTGATGGAAACCGTGAGACAGTGTGTGTGTGTGTGTGTGTTTGTGTGTGAGAGTGTGTGTGTG
>NW_015558536.1:58544-61926 GCF_001515605.1 Sinocyclocheilus anshuiensis | reverse complement strand
CACACACACACACACACACACACACACACACACACACACACACACACACACACACACAGAGTCAGACGCTATGTGGATTAAACGGGATGTTGTAAGTATGAGTATCTTCCGCAGACTTATCTTTGCTGTTTTTCAGTGTTGAATGTTGGCAAATTAGATGGAAACTAATGAGGGTCAGTGGGGGAGTCTGTAGAAATGTGAAAAAGTGTGTTCTGCCTTTCCAAAACACATCTATGCATTGAAACTTTGCATGCACATTCAGGTCCCTAAATGAAAAACATCCACCAAATTTCAAGAACAAATAAACAGTTTAACCCGTGTTTCTAGCAGATGCACAGTATTCATGCGTGTGTTCTTAAATAACAGATGTGAATTTGATTATTATAAGCCCAGATCATCTGAAAGAGCTTCCTCACAGATGGGATCGCCTGACTGAACGTGAGTCTCTAAAACACACAAACACATTAAAATCCTCTCAAACTCAAACACTGTACAGTAATCAAACCTCCACTTTGTTTCTTTCTGACTCTGTAAGATAAATCCGACGCGCCAGAACATCCGACTGATATTAAAAAATCATCTGAGAACATAAACACGCACACTGACACTGTAACTGAATCGCTCGGCATGATGGGAGGTTTGCTGTTTGTCACACAGCTGCACCGAGATCGCGCCTGCGAGTTTATGTTCCTCATCTGTCTGATTTATAATCAAGATTTATTTGACGAGAGACTGAAAGCAGCGGGAGTGTCCTGAAATGCAGTTTAGTTGTGGTTACAGAAGAGAACTAACTTCAGTTCCCTTTCAAACGTTCTCTCACGTTGTGTATGGCGAAACTCCCGTTTACACTGATACTGAAGCCTGATTTGTTCACGTTTGTTTAGCTGCATGAACCAATGGCGCTCTAGCCCGCCAGAATGGGCGGAGCCGACCCCTATATAAGCACCATTTCATTAGAATCATTCGATTGAAGCGATGAGGATCATCTCTTCGCTGACACTGGACGGAAGAAGCCGAAGAAGGAAAAGAAGCTCTCTCTGCTCGCCGCCGTCGAAAGAAGCACTGGCAGTGGAAGAAGCGGCGCGGACGCCTTGCCCTGCAGCATGAGAGCATGAGCCTCGCCAGTCTTCGCTCGCGGATCTCCTTCTTTAATGAAGGCGGTCCTCCCCGCTCTGCTCTCTCGTTTCCTCTCTACCCGGAGAGAAAGAAACAGCGGAGCAGTGGGATTCTGACAGCGGGTTCAAGCGATGTCATGTCGGCTCAGTGCCCGCGTGCCCTGCCCTCCCCGCGCCTCACCGAATGCCCCTCTTCTGCTGCGAGCGACTTGATTTCCTTCGGCGCCTCGGAGGAAGAGACTGCCATCGACGACTCGATATGTCTTTGACGGCGTCGGATACAGAAGAGTGGGAGTGTTCCGGCGAAGATCGCGACGCCCCGCCCTGTTCTCACTCAGCATGGCCGAACGTTCTTTCTAAGGCGGGGGAGGATATCGGCTTGGAGTGGTTGGCCCCGGTTGAGCCCGCCCATGGCCTGTTCGATGAGGGGTTCCTGAAAGGACGCCGTTAGCGATCTTCGCACCAGTGGCCCGCTCCATTCTTGCCTGCAGTTCACGAAGAACTGACCAAGACGTGGCGCGCCCCCTATTCGGCATGTGCAAGCTCATCCTCTTCAACTGCTCTCACCACCGTTGACGGCGCGGAAGAGAGAGGATACAGCGGACTTCACCCTCTGGAAGAGGCGGTCACCGCCCACCCGTGTCCACCATCCGCTCTCGGTCTGAAAGCGACGGTTTCAACACGGTTATGTACCTAAGGTGCTCTCAACTCCGTTCAGAGCCCAGGTTATTACCCTTCTAGCGCTCCCCGCTGCAGACGGCGAGCAGGGTCCCAGTCCACTCTGCCCAGTGAGGTTCCTTAGAGTGTACATTGAGCGCTCTGGTCTTTTCAGACAATCAGAGCAGCTGTTGCTTCAGAGGCCGCTGTAAAGGGCTGCCGGTTACGAAGCAGAGACTTTCCCGCTGGATAGTAGATGCTATAGTCTTGGCTTATGCCTCAGAAGGCTTGCAGTGCCCCATAGGGGTGAGGGACCACTCCACCAGAGGAATGGCCTCCTCCTGGGCGTGGTCCAGTGGAATTTCTAAAAGTGAGATTTGTGCGACCGCCGGCTGGTCGTCGCCGTCAACTTTTGCCAGATTCTACAATTTAGACGTCCCTGACTAGCAGGCACAGATTTTGTCTATTTAGTTGCTTATTTCCCCCGAGGGTGGAAATAGTTATATCTGTAGTCCTCAGCAGTGCTTGGGAGTCAGTTTGGCTCATGTTCTTTGGAGTCCTTAATTAAGTGCTCCTAGACTGGACTCGCAGAGCGGGTAGTTCTATATTTGCTCGTAGCATGGCGTGATTGATGCGTTCCCCATACACAACGTGAGAGAACGTTCGAAAGGGAACGCTCCGGTTACTGACGTAACCTCGGTTCCATTTTCCTGCTGGATAGTAGATGCTATAGCCTTGGCTTATGCCTCAGAAGGCTTGCAGTGCCCCATAGGGGTGAGGGACCACTCCACCAGCGGAATGGCCTCCTCCTGGGCGTGGTCCAGTGGAATTTCTAAAAGTGAGATTTGTGCGACCGCCGGCTGGTCGTCGCCGTCAACTTTTGCCAGATTCTACAATTTAGACGTCCCTGACTAGCAGGCACAGATTTTGTCTATTTAGTTGCTTATTTCCCCCGAGGGTGGAAATAGTTATATCTGTAGTCCTCAGCAGTGCTTGGGAGTCAGTTTGGCTCATGTTCTTTGGAGTCCTTAATTAAGTGCTCCTAGACTGGACTCGCAGAGCGGGTAGTTCTATATCTGCTCGTAGCATGGCGTGATTGATGCGTTCCCCATACACAACGTGAGAGAACGTTCGAAAGGGAACGCTCCGGTTACTGACGTAACCTCGGTTCCCTGAGATAAGGGAACGAGCGTTGTGTCACTTGCCGTGCTACAAGCTGCACGCGAATCGGTGACTGTCGCTTCAGTCGAATGATTCTGATGAAATGGCGCTTATATAGGGGTCGGCTTCGCCCATTCTGGCGGGCTAGAGCGCCATTGGTTTGTGCAGCTACACAAATGTGAACAAATCAGGCTTCAGTATCAGTGTAAACAGGAGTTTCCCCATACACAACGCTCGGAACCGAGGTTACGTCAGTAACCGGAGCGTTTCCAGTTCACACTGACGTCACTGAATCCGCTTCTGTGTGCTGCTGTAAATACAGAAGGAGAGCGATCGCGACAGACCCCTGAACTTAAAATCCTCTCGTTCTGTTTAAAAACTGGGCACAACCGTTGTGTTTGTTGGTCAAATGAACCCACATTGGTTTCCATGCAGGGCT
Source organism: Sinocyclocheilus anshuiensis (assembly GCF_001515605.1). Lineage (NCBI taxonomy): Eukaryota > Metazoa > Chordata > Actinopteri > Cypriniformes > Cyprinidae > Sinocyclocheilus > Sinocyclocheilus anshuiensis. Next base: position 58,554 of record NW_015558536.1, on the reverse strand, counting down.
CGCATCATTT
>NW_015558536.1:53721-58345 GCF_001515605.1 Sinocyclocheilus anshuiensis | reverse complement strand
TCCACTCCACGGACTGGATGCGTGCGCTATTCTCCTCAGGTGAGTTCCACAGTTCAGAACCCTGGGTTCCTCCAGCACTGTTGGTGTCGAGCACTTGCGTGCGTGCCCTGTCGGTCAGCCCCTGTGTTAGACTATGTGCCTCCATGTGTTGTGATTCCCCTCTTGGGCAATCCCACGTGTGTATTTCCACAGTAAGTCCCTCTCGGCAGCATGTGTCTTTCCCTTGGCAAGCCACCCTTGCCATCTCTGACGTTGAAACACATCCACCCTGCGGGCTGGGTACCTCAGAGATTCATATGTATCACCGCTACGCTGGTTGATATGTGCTTTGTAAGACCTCCTACGAGCAGGCAGCCTGTTAGCATTCTTCCAGCTGGAATATGCTACCCAGTGCATTCTGTGTTAAGTATAGCCCTTCGCTCGTGGTGGCCTCACGACAGGGTGCTATCACTTACGCAGGTCACTGGAAGACAGCCACTGTGGCGTTTTGGAAGGGACCCCATTCGTCAGTTTGTTCTGACGTAACGTTGAACGTGACCGACTGAAAGGGAACGTCTAGGTTACGTATGTAACCCTCGTTCCCTGAAGGAGGGAACGGAGATGTTACATCCCTTTGCCACAATTGCTGTTCCGCTGAACGGCTGGGTCACATGGCTCGGCTCCTCAGCGAAGACTTGAATGCGAGTTGCTTGTGCTGCTCCTTATATACCCACACAGCGGGGCGGAGCTCGCGATGCAAATTCCGCAGACCAAGGTACTCAACGTACCATTGGCTCGTTCTGTTACCACCCGAAGGTGATTGGGCTCTCGGGCAAGATCCCATTCGTCAGTCTGTTCTGACGTAACATCTCCATTCCCTCATTCTGGGAACGAGGGTTACATACGTAACCTAGACGTTCCCTGAGATAAGGGAACGAGCGTTGTGTCACTTGCCGTGCTACAAGCTGCACGCGAATCGGTGACTGTCGCTTCAGTCGAATGATTCTGATGAAATGGCGCTTATATAGGGGTCGGCTTCGCCCATTCTGGCGGGCTAGAGCGCCATTGGTTTGTGCAGCTACACAAATGTGAACAAATCAGGCTTCAGTATCAGTGTAAACAGGAGTTTCCCCATACACAACGCTCGGAACCGAGGTTACGTCAGTAACCGGAGCGTTTCCAGTTCACACTGACGTCACTGAATCCGCTTCTGTGTGCTGCTGTAAATACAGAAGGAGAGCGATCGCGACAGACCCCTGAACTTAAAATCCTCTCGTTCTGTTTAAAAACTGGGCACAACCGTTGTGTTTGTTGGTCAAATGAACCCACATTGGTTTCCATGCAGGGCTCGCATCATTTATTCCATCAAAATTCCTTCGGCAGGTATTCTTCAGATTGTGGTGTCCCAAAATTAATTTAACTAGCCCGAATTAAAAAAAGACATTGGCTGAACTTCACTGCGGACAAATCAGAATGATCAAGAAAACTTCAGTGATTGTACTTTTTCTTCAAATAACACAAGAGAGTCAACGGATCACTCGGATCATATTACAGATTCTGAGTCACAGATTGTAACATTTTTCGGATGAGCAAAAAAAAAAAAAGGTTCTTTATTATTTAAATAACATTATTTAAAGGTGACATATCGTGAAAATCGGACTTTTCCAGGTTTTAAGTGCTATAATCAGGTCTCCGGTGCATCTACCAACCAAGGAAACGTGAAAAAGATGAACCCAGTAACTTTGTTTTGGTAAACCTTTTTCTGCAAGCGTCTGAGAAAACGAGCACGTCTGATTTCGCTCCCTTGGTGACGTGGCAAAGGGATCTCATTATAATATTACCGCCCCTTAATCTGTAAGTTTACACCCACAGCGCCATCATTTGATTTCGCAAGTGACAACGGTGTAGCAGCTCTAAAGCCATGGAGAAAGTTTGAGTAAAACACGCTAACTGTTCTGTGTTTGGCTGCACAGACGAGCACAGAACACGGTTTAGATCTAAAATAAACATGCGATTTATTTCCCAGCTGTTTACCTTCACAGACATAACCCACTGTTTTTGTAACTCGTGTGTGTTTTTAACGTAAACTTGTGTGTGAATGAGAACTTAGTTTAGTACTCACATGCTGTGACAGCCGCTTTCTGTGCGTGTGCTTCGGATGTGTGCGCTCAGAAAACCGTATATCAGAAGTTTAAACTCATATGGTTTCACCCCTACTATGAATGAGCAACGCAAATCAAGGAAGGGATTTATATCACTATTTCAGACACATCTTGGTAGCCCGACTGGAAAACACAACAGCGCCGGATTTCGCGAGCCCTGCCATGCAATGTGCCGAAAAGCGACAGTATGAAAAGCACTAAAGATTCATGTAAAAACAGAGAACAATCTGTTGTAGCTTGTCAGGACTAAAAACATATAAATTATGTGAGAAATTAAATTCACATTAATTTCTGTTGTTATCTCTATTGTGTAGCCAGATCATTTGTCACAATCACAGCAGCAGCAATAGTAACTGGATGATAATTGTTCACCTTTTAACAAGCAGCATTGTTAAACTTTTAATAAACTCATGCTAAATTGTATGTTTCATGATTTAAATTAATCAGTCATGCTTTTTGATTATTAAAGTTTATTTTACCATTAAAATGGAAAAAAGTCATCCAGCAAAATAAAAATGGAAAAAACAGAATTTAAAAAAAAATGTTACATTTATTTCATAGGGCCTTTTGAAAACCATTTTATTGTTTTCAGAAATTATTTTATTTTTTCCCAAATTCTGTGTTTTCTATTTCATTTTTTCTGAATTCCATTTTAATAATCAAAAAGCACACCTAATCAACTGTATTCATAAAACTTTAACTTGAACAATAATAGTGCCCTATGAAATGAGTTATATATTTTTTTTAGAAATTCTTTGTGGTCTGTTTGAATCATCACTCGCTCACGCACTCACACACACAAGCTCAGGCACACTCACTCACACACACACACTGCAATTCTACAGTTAAAAGCAACAAAACATTACTTCATTTAGGCATGGTTTTTAAAAAAGAGACATTTGAGCATTATTTTGTTTAAATTGTTGTTCTATTTGGTGCTAATGTTTCACAGTGAAAGGTGCAGTAGGAGATCTTGGAAAATGCTAACTTTATGTTGTGTATATACATAGTTTTTTTAATAACTTAGTTGTAGTTATTTTAACACAAGTCAAACTAAGTGAAAATGAGAAATGTTGCGTTGGCAATCAGCTGAAATAAAATACTTTTGTTTTTTTAGATTTCATTTTATTTCAGTTAACGCTAACAACCCCGCAAATTGAATTAGTTTGATAATTGATGAATTAGTCAATATTCCACTATCAACACTGTGGCGTGACTCACTCGGTGGAGATGTGTGAGATGAGCTGGATGGAGGTGAATCCGGCCTGCAGGAAGCTGTCCTCGTATCGCTCCATCTTGATGGACCGGAGCCAGTCGGACACTGAGCTGCAGTGAGAGAGCGGCGGCGGGGGACGCAGGTCCAGCAGAGGGTGAGACGGCCTGAGACACACACACACACACACACACACACACAGAGAGACACTCGTCAATCACACACGCCACTGCACTCAGGGACAGGAAGTGACATCACCAGCTGTGTGCCGCTACTGAACGTCCACAAATTATACAGATCTTACATGTGCTGTTTTCTCAAGAGTATGTCATTTCATATGCTAATGTATTTTTGGAGTAATCTTTAATCAATTATTATGAACTGTTTCAAACTGATGTAACAATAAAGTGGTTCCTTCATAAATCAATCAATCAAATACATAAATAAATACACTTTTTAAATAATATAAATACATATTTTTATTACCTTTCAAAAGTTTTGAGCATTTTTTTTTAAAGACATTAATGCTTTTATTCATGAAGGATGCATTAAATTGATCAAATGTGTCAGTAAAGACATGTATAATGTTACAGTACATTTCTATTTCAAATAAATTCTGTTCTTCTGAACTTTCTGTTCATCTGTGAATCCTGAAAAATAAAAAGCATCACAGTTTCCACAAAAATATTGTGCAGCACAACTGTTTTCAACATTGATAATAATCAGAAATGTTTCTCGAGCAGCAAATCAGCATATTAGAATGATTTCTGAAGATCATGTGACACTGAAGACTGGAGTAATGATGCTGAAAATACAGCTGCGCATCACAGAAATACATTACAGTTTAACAGAGAGTCACATAGAAAACTGATATTTTAAATTATAAAAATATTTCAGAATTGTTGCTGCATTTCTGATCAAATAAACGCAGCCTTGGTGAGCAGAAGAGACTTTCAGAAACATTCAAATATTTTATTCATTCCAAATTTGTGTGTGTGTTCTGTAGGTGTGCTTGTTTACACTGCTTGAATTTAAGGAACATGTTTTGTGTGTACGGATGTTTCATAGATGGCTGGAATATTTCAGCAGCTGTCATCCGTTCACATTTAGAATGGAAAGTGCAGGATGCAGCAGTGAAGGTGATTAACATCCACTTCAGCCTCCCACCCAAACACTTCCTGTTACACACACACACTAAAAACACACACACACACACACACACACACACACACACACACACTCTCACACACACACACACACACACACTCAC
>NW_015558536.1:48628-49777 GCF_001515605.1 Sinocyclocheilus anshuiensis | reverse complement strand
ATTGAGTGCATGTATTGAAGGGTGTGGCTGGTGTGTCCTCACCAGTGAGCTGGTGTATGTGGGGTCAGACGAGTTCTCCGTCAGGAATCTGGACAGGCCGAAGTCAGACACCTTACACACCAGGTTACTGTTGACCAGGATGTTACGCGCTGCCAGATCCCGGTGAACATAACTCATACCGAACGACATCACCTCCCACATGACGATGCCGTAGCTCCAGACGTCTGACGCCGAGGTGAACTTACGGAAGGCGATGGCTTCAGGAGCCGTCCAGCGGATCGGGATCTTCCCGCCCTGAGACGCAGACAGAGATTCTGAGCGTTACGAACCCCGACGCTCACGTACAACATCAGCATCATCATGTGACACATGAATACTAAACCTACCTGAAAAACTCAAAGCACTCTTTATTTCATTTCTATCTTTGTCCTGTTTGTAAAGTTACTTCTTCGTTCTTATTTTAATAATAAAAATACTAAATAACAAACATAACTATCTTGTTTAATAACTGTGTCAGAATTTGGTAAGATAGAAAGTAAAATAAATAAAGATTTCTGCATTTTGTTTTTTGTTCTGTCATGTATGAATATTGGACATCTACTGTTAGATGTAATGTGGTAAATGTGGTAATGTGGTAAATGTTGTGTCATAATTATAATAAAGAGTCTGGAACCTACGACTACAAAATCAGATGATACAAAATTCACAAAAATGTAATATACTAATCATAAATAAAATATCAAAAATTTGTCTCAAAATTGGATTTGGAACTAAAATTTACCACAATTATGTCAAAAAAAAATAAATAAATAAATAAAAATAAATATATATATATATATATATATATATTCATACCCCTTCATTTTTTTCACATTTTGTTTTGTTGCTGCCTTATGTTAAAATGCTTTTAATTACTTTTTCCCACATCAATCTACACTCCATACACCATAATGGCAAAGCAAAAAACAGGTTTTTAACATCTTTGCAAATTTGTTAAAAATAAAAAGACTTGGGCTAAATGATTCCATTACAGTATTCATACCCTTATCTGGGACAGTTGAAGTTGAGTTGGCTCAGGAGCATTCATATCGCTTGTAGATGTTACTACACTTCGAGTGAAGTTAACCTGTGGCAAATTCAATTGAATGG
>NW_015558536.1:44777-48468 GCF_001515605.1 Sinocyclocheilus anshuiensis | reverse complement strand
AGAGAGAGGGGTCAGAGCGGGCGACACATCTGACCCGACATTAGACAGACAGAGAGAGAGACGGGTCAGAGCGGGCGACTCATCTAACCCGACATCAGACAGACAGAGAGAGAGAGAGACGGGTCAGAGCGGGCGACTCATCTAACCCGACATCAGACAGACAGACAGGTACTGACCCGCAGGAAGGAGTCCAGTGCCCCGTTCTCCATGTACTCGGTCAGAATCATCACGGGACAGGAAGCTGTGATCACTCCCTCCAGGTGAATGATGTTGGGATGCTGGAACTGACCCATGATTGACGCCTCGGACAGGAAGTCCTGCCTCTGCTTGTCTGTGTAGCCGCCCTTCAGGGTCTTAATGGCCACGTAGTTCTCTTTCTTCCCGGGAACCTTGAGCCGACCGCGACACACCTCACCGAACTCACCTGCACACACATCACATATGAAGACTATCAGATTCACACACACACAATAGCGTAACGTGAGCAGTGCTTTCATCAGGTATGTGTGGCCCATATTACTGCTGTTGACGCAGAAACACGAGCCCCGCGCCACACCTGTGCTCAACAATCACACACACGGTTCTCACCGGCACCGATCACCTCCTCGATCTTCACAAACGACACGTCGATCTCTTTAGCGAACTCCCTCACCGCCTCGTTCGGATCCTCGTATGTGAACGGATCGATGTACACTTTAACCCCTGTGAGAAACACACAATTAAACCACAACCACAACAAAACATCTGAACAATGTCTGAAACCGTATGAGCTCTTCTCAGGGTTATCTGCCTCTATGATCAATCGCTTGTTGTGTTCCTCATTTCTAAGCTGCTTTGGATGAAGGCATCTCTACTAAAATATACTGAATGTACTAAAATAACTAAAACTGAAATAAAAATGAATTCGCTATTTAGACATATATATATATATATATATATATAAAACAACTTGTTTGTTTAGAATTTAAAGACTCACAACTGATATATTAAAAATAAATCTATTTAAAATATTTTTATTAAGTTTTAGTACTTCAACAAACTAAATGAAACTGCCTTTGCAAACAGCTGAAATAAAAGAAGTTTAAGGATTATTTTATTTTATTTCAGTTAATGTTTCTTTTATTTAAAGCAATAATTTTTTTAATGGTTGTAGGTTTAGTTAACTATAATAACCCTGGTCTGAAGTGGTAAATGGTTTGAATATTAAAAACCTAGAGAGAAACCAACATAGGCTGATTGTAGTGAGTGTGATTGGCTTGGATTTTTGCATGTTTTTAATCAATTTGCTATTTGTCAATCATAATCAATATTTAATTATCTAAAAAATAATATACAAAACGTGGTTATTATTATTTTTATAAGTAAATATAATTTGCTATTATATTACTTGTCATTTGTAAATAATATTTAATAATCAAAAATAATATGTAAACTATTATGTTTTTTTATTTATTATTTTAATTTTATATGTAAATATTATTTACTTTATAGGGCAATTATAAATAATATTTAATTATATAAAATAATATAAAGTATTTTTGCTGTATGTTATTATTTGTATTTATTTTATAAATGTATATTACTTCTTTTATTACTTATTTGTAAATCATATTTTGCTGCATACATGTTCAGACCTTAGAACACTAGTTTTTTGCTACGTGATCGAATACTTAAAAATTACTTTTGTTGATGTAACCTTACGTTGAAGTGAATTTATTAGTGTTAATTCATATTTTTGAGTTTAGTCAAAATAATAATAATACAAACAGGTCATGTACATGTCGCCACATGAAGCACATTTAAAAGAGTCTCAATCCGCAGCAATGCATCAGGCCGTTGCCTGGCAACAGTAAACAACTAAACTCATGTTAACTCTAATAACATGTTTCTCTGGTGGCGTCACGATCGCTCATGTGTCTGCATCACTCTCACATGTAAACAACACAAACCAGCGGTGAGTGCTGACAGATTTACCGCGGTATAACACATTCCTGATCAGAGGACGTCACACTCACCGGAAACACAACATGTGTGTGTGTGTGTGTGTGTGTGTGTGTGTGTGTGTGTGTGTGAGTGTGTGTGTGTGTGAGTGTACCGTCAGGTAGTGTGCTGATGTTGGCGGCGGGGCTGAAGTGTCCGTATCCTGCGGCGGTTCTGGCTCTGACCTGCACCTGGTACTGTGACGCGCGGGTCAGATCGTTCAGAACCACAGAGTTGGTTTTACTGCTGACGTACTGCCATCCATCATCCTGATCCTACAGCACACAGGTCAGAGGTCAGGTACAGGTGAAACACACACACACACAAAGCAGGTGTCGCTGCAGATGTGTGTCCGTCTCACCTTCAGACTGTAGCGCAGCTGATACTCCTGAATGCTGTGCTGCGTCTGCGGAGGAACCGTCCAGCTGATGGAGACGCTGCTCTCAGACGCTTTAATCCTCCTGATGCCGGACACTGGAACGGCCACTGCACACACACACACACACACTTCAGAACTACACTGAACAAAATTATAAACCAACACTTTTGTTTTTGTCCCCATTTTTTATGAGCTGAACTCAAAGATCTAAGACTTTTTCTATTTATCTCGGCAAAGGAGAAGTGCTCACTAACATAGATTTAGACAGATTTGTGAACAATATTTGAGAGAAATAGGCCTTTTGTGTACATAGAAAAAGTCTTAGATCTTTGAGTTCAGCTCATGAAAAATGGGGGCAAAAACAAAAGTGTTGCGTTTATAATTTTGTTCAGTATATAATCATAACTATAATGGTAGCTTTAATGATAACTGTAATGATAAGCAAGGCTGGCCCAAGCATGGAGCTATAACGTTATCTATAACAATAATGATAACTATATCGATAATTATAACAGTGATAACTATAACAATAATGATAACGATAACTATAACTATAACAATAATGATAATTATAACAACAGTGATAACTATAATGATAACTATAACGATAATTATAACAACAGTGATTACTATAACGATAATGATAACCATAACGATAAATGTTAGTGCGAACTTCCCATTAATAGTTAATATGATTACTAAAGCAGTTCTCACTGTAGTTATGTGAAGTTAGAGTGATTAGTAAAGCTGTATGGTGATAGTTATTGTTATGGTTGTTATGAGTGTGTTGACATGTCACCGTGATCCACTGACCGTCTCTGCTGGTGGTGATGTTGACGGAGCTGGAGGCGGGGCTTGTGTGACTGACAGCGCTCACTCCGTTCTGGGCGATGACGGTGAAGGTGTAGGTGGTGTGTGGGAGGAGTCCGCGGATGATGACCCGCCTCCCGGCCATGCCCACCTGCCCCGGCCTGTAGGTGACACTGTCTGCGCACGGGACGCAGGCGGAGCCTCTGCAGCGCACACACTCCACGCTGTAGGACAGATCCGAGCGCCCGCCACGGTCCAGCGGCTCCGACCACTCCAGCGTCACCACCGTATCATTGATCTGATAGACGATGCTGCGCGGAGCCGACGGCAGTCCTGCAGGAACAGGGCAGAGGTCAGAGGTCATATGAGCACCTGCATACGTGTGAGTGTGTGAGTGAGTGAGTGAGTGTGTGTGCGTGTGTGTGTGTGTGTGTTAGTGAGTGTGTGAGTGCGTGTGTGTGCGTGTGTGTTTGTTTGTGTGTCTGTGTGTGTGAGTGTTTGTGTGTCTGCGTGTGTATGAGT
>NW_015558536.1:42973-44617 GCF_001515605.1 Sinocyclocheilus anshuiensis | reverse complement strand
GTGTGTGTGTGTGTGTGTGTGTGTGTGTGTGTGTGTGAGAGTGTGTGTGTGTGTGTGAGTGTGTGTGTGTGTGTCTCACTGGTGCAGGATGAATCAGGAAGGTCGTTGGCGGCGCGGTGGAATCCAGGGCGGCACAAACACACACTGGATCCAGGAGAGTGTGTGTTACTGTTGTCTGGACACACACGACACAAACTCCCACCGACAGACGCTTTATACTGGCCCGATCCACACGCTACCAATGAACACACAAAACACACACACAAGCTCATTAACTAGTCAAACTACCCGTCTGATGTGGCAGTCTGCTACTAGGATGCTCATAGTTAACCATCATTAAAATTAACAAATCAGTGGATCAGAGTCATTATAGATCCCTACAATTAAAACTTAAAAAAAACACAAAACACATTCATCATTTGAAATAAAACTTATATGTAACTTATTAGTTGCCAAGGCAACATTTTTCATTTTCATTTACTTTAACTTGATGTACTAACTCAAACAAAAACTGAAATACAAATTGTTAAAATCTATATAGACATTAAAAAAAATGAGACTTAACTAAATGACTCAAACTTTAAAATGAAAATAAAATTAAATAAAAACTAATTCAAAACATGAATAAAAACTGTTATAGCATCTCAATGATACTAAAATATCACTGCAATGGATCACATTATCACATCATAATATGATCGTTTTAAAACAACATCTTCAATAAATCAATCAATAATTATATTTTATATAGCACCTATAAAAATTGCTTTCTCAAAATGCTTTACAACAAATACAAAACACAGTAAGAAGAACAAGATATGTCAATAAACACGATAATAAACAAAGTGAAACGTCAACCTTATTTTTTAAAATACAAGGGTCAAAAAAAAAACATTGGAAACAATAACTTTTTTGTGAACTTTAAAAAAATTGAACATTTAAAAACTTCTTAAATCTACAAAACTTCAGCAAAAATTAGAAATGTTGCCTTGGCAACTAACTGAAATAAAGTTTAAGTAGAAGTACTTCAATTACTAATACGTGAATAAAATACAGTCAAATAGAATTAAAAAAATCTAAATAAAAATGACAAGAGCACAAAACTAAACTAAAATTAAAACAAAAATGTTTAACTAGAACTTAAAGTACAATTATAAAATGTAAAATAAATACATAATAAAAACTAATTTAAAATATGAATATATGATACAATAGTATATAAATATTAGGGCTGGGTTTTGACACAAATTTCACGATTCGATTCGATTCTCATTCACAAGCTTGCAATGCGATTCAATTCTGATTTCGATTCGATTCAATATCGGTTATTTTGGATATATATCAGGTACAGTACATGCCAAATTTTCTCAAGGAAAAAAAAACTAATGCTGTAAAATATACCTGAGAGTCAGCTGGTACTACATTACTAAATATGTTTTTCTGAGGTAAATGTGACGTTACGTGACATTGTTTACAAGCCGTTATATTGAGGTCTTTGCGCGGCTGAAACACCGATTGAGTGATTACATGAGACAGGAGACAGATTGTAAAGTTGTACTCTTTCTTTTAACTTACCTTCGGATGTTTAGTCATGTTTATTTTGTGCTGAAGCTGGTATTAATGTGGAGGAGATGATCAGTTCAC
>NW_015558536.1:39566-42829 GCF_001515605.1 Sinocyclocheilus anshuiensis | reverse complement strand
TCTGTCACTTCACATTAAACAGCGCCAAAACGGCATTTATTGTTTGAATACTGCAATACAATGGACAGAATTTGAAATCTGAGACTTTGTTTCATATTAAAAGTACCAAAGCACAATGCTTATTGTGATATATTGGATGGGAGGCGCCCTCCAACACTCCGTCCATTAACTGAACACAGGCTAGAATAATCAATTCTTGGGATTTAAGAATTGATATCGTTCCGTAAAAATGAGAATCAATTAATATTGAAATATAGATATTTTTTACTGAGCCCTAATAAATATTACTAAATTAACACTGATCCAAGCTTACACACAAAACAGGTGTGTGTGAGTGTGTGTGTGTGTGTGTGTGTACATGTTTTTCTACACTGGTGGGGACCTAAATTGGGGTCTACATAGATTCAGAAGCTTATAAATCATACAGAGTGAGTTTTTTGAGAAAGTAAAAATGCAGAAAGTTTTCTGTAAGGGGTAGGTTTAGGTGTAGGGCAATAGAATACACAGTCTGTACAGTATAAAAACCATTACGCCTATGGAGAGTCCCCCACAAGGATGGCAAACCAGACTGTGTGTGTGTGTGTGTGTGTGTGTGTGTGTGTGTGTGTGCGCGTGTGTGTACTTATATGTACTGTATATTAAATTTATATACTTTATATTAGTGTGGGTGTGTGGGGGGGGGGATGAGTGTGTGTGTGTGTTTAGTTAAAGTTTGAGGTCTGCAGAAGTGAGTTAAATGTGACAAAAGCTCATCTACTGTGGAATACTTCATAAATGATTGATAAATGAGCAGTGCTGTCCGGGTTTGTTTATATGCAGTTGTTTTGATGCTCACACATGCATTTGTGTGTTTCAGTCCACGTTTGTCTAATTGTTACACATTCCTCAACAGAAAGTCGGGTAATTAACCAAACCTAAATGACTTGACCTATCAGCAGAGCCTGTAATAAAGAATCAATTAATGATTCGATCAGCGTGAAATATCGATCAGCGTGATTCTCGATCTAATTACACTGAAAAAACCACAGCAGAAGAACATGTTCCTCTGGAGAGAAGAAGAAAGAGTAACGAAGGAGAGAGAGACGGATCGCATTACCCATAATCCTCAGCCACACCCCACAGACCAATTCCTGCTCATTAAAAGAGCATTTCATCAAGCTCTATTAAAACATCACACACACACAGTGAGAGAGAGAGAGAGCGTGGAGTATAAACACAGCTGCTTCAGACTGAACACAGCTTGCTCTTCTCATCAGGACAGAAAGAGAAACAGAGCGCTGACGGAGAGACTGCAGGACACACGGCTCATTAACACACTCGTTTAGAACGGGACACAGGCACAATTAACACCTGAACGTGATCCGTGAAACCGTCTTCTGTTTTAAAGCACTTCGGGTCAGTACAATCAACCGAGAGCTCACGGAGCACATGCATGCATCGAAACACCAGAGAATAGAAAGAACAAAAAATACATTTAAATCTATTCAAATTTAATTTCTTATTTAAATTCTCTTCTGTATATATGCATGCATGAACAGAGTTAAAGCTCCTGGAAACCCCAACAAATGCAAATCAAGTCAAATTTATTTATACAGCGCTGTTCACTCACACACACACACACACACACACACACACACACACACTCACTCACTCACTCACTCACTCACTCACGCTCGCTCGCTCGCTCACACACACACTCGCACTCGCACACGCACACTCTCACTCACACACACACACACACCCACACACACACACACACACACTTTACAGAAAATCACGATGTTAATGTTTCTAATATCTTAATATCATCATGCATTATAGTTACGCTTTGAGACAAAATAGTCAAGCAGTTGAGATTTGCTATATAGTATAAATTGCTTTACACTGTAAAAAATGATATAACCAATTAGCCATGGTAACATGTTAAACTAAACATGTTAAATTATATGAGATTCAGTTGAATATAATTTAAGTTGAAGTGACTTGTACAGTTAATTTGATTATACCTACAAATTTAAGGCAGCACCTGAACTGAAGTTTTTTAAGGATTTTTTTACAGTATACGTGAAGGTAATGTCTGCACGCAGCTCAGGGTTATTATAGTCAACTAAAACTAAAAACATAACAAAAAAATGCTGCTACCTAAAATGAAATAAACGTTAAATGAAACAGTAAAATATAGAAAACTTAAACTTATTTTATTTCAGTTAGTTTCAAAGTCAACATTTCTCCTGTTTGTCGAGTTTAAAATAACTAAAAATGATGATGTACTAAAATAACTAAATCTGAAATGCAAATGAATAAAAACTATACATGCATATTTAAAAACAACAAAAACCGACAAAAATGGCACAAACACACAATGATTACTAAACCGGTAACACTTTACAGTAAGGTTCATTAGTTAACATTAGTTCTATCATGAGAACTCTCTGAAGATTTTAGCATGATGTACATGACAATGTTAATGTATTTGGTCTTGGCGGAACAGATCTGCTACGCTGCTGCTGTTGGTTATTGCTGTATTTGTAGATTATTGCTGCTGCAAGCAAGTACAGGAACTTCTACTGCTAATACATTAACAAAGATTAATAAATACTGTGATTAATGTATTGTTCATTGTTTATTCATGTTAGTTAATACATTAACTATCATTAACTAATGGAACCTTATTGTAAAGTGTTGCCACTAAAACTTTAAAATTAATATGAAAGCAGAAAATATAAAAAAAAAACTATTTTAGCTATAATAGTATCATTCTGATTCTGATGAGTTTGATTCATATTGAATCAATTAATTAATTAAAACGAGCAAATTAGACATTTGATCAGATGTTTGAAGGAAACTCACCTCTGCAGCGGTCAGAGTCCACCGGCTCGAACCCTGGTTTACACACACAGGTGGACGAGGGAGGCCCCACCCACTGGCCGTCCTCCCCACAGAACATGGTGGGCGGGGCTTGGCCCGTGTGGGCGGAGTTTGTCACACACACGCCCTCGGCCTGCTGCACCAGCGAGTGAGGGAGCGTCTCGGGGAAGGAGGAGAAGGCGCGGGTGACGGCGGGGCACTTCTTGAAGAAGACGCGGACGGAGAGCAGGGCCATACACGCGCCCTGAGCCTGGAACGCCAGGTAGAAGCCCTTCTTCGACAGCGGACCCAAGCGCACCGTCTTCACGTTAGACTTCCTCTCTCCGCCACGACGCAACAGGAAGTCAGCCGCGACTGTGTCCACCTGCAGGACGAGAGGAGAGCGAGTGATCAAG
>NW_015558536.1:36469-38562 GCF_001515605.1 Sinocyclocheilus anshuiensis | reverse complement strand
TGTGAGTGTGTGTGTGTGTGTGTGTGAGAGTGTGTGTGTGTCTCTGAGAGTGTGTGTGTGTCTCTGAGAGTGTGTGTGTGTGTCTGTGTGAGTGTGTGTGTGTGTCTCTGTGAGTGTGTGAGTGTGTCTCCGTGTGTGTGTGTCTCTGTGAGTGTGAGTGTGTGTACCTTGCTGTAGGGGTTCTCCATCCAGGCGGGGTGTGTGCTGCTGGCCGTGTCCTCGTCGCTCTGGTAATAGTACAGGTTGAAGGTCTCTTTGCAGGTGCGGAAGCTGGAAGGCATGGCCGAACACTCCATCACGGTGAAGCGGATCTCCACATACACCTGAGTCGCCCCGCGCCGCGGGATGAAGCGCGTGCGCAGCCAGTGACTCACTGACGTGTCCATCGGACAGATCTGAAAGGTGCGGACGCTGTTGCCCTCCTCATCCAAACCGCTCATCTCCTCCCACTGACAGAAAGATCAGTGTCATCCATCAGCATTAAAACACCGTCAGAGCTTACAGCAGGATATTAATTCCTGTGCTAATCAACATCACGTGAAATACAGAACTTAACGACAGACTGGCTCTATTTATGATCTGCCTCACTGCACATTATCATAAAGATCACCGTCTTCCACCAGAATATAATCACTTGATGTCATCAATATGTAAACAGTGACTGTGTTCAGTTTCAGCTCTGCTGTATAATCCAGTTTCAGCCCTTTTCTGAATACAGTGTTCATATGTGTGCAGGTATGGGAATATTCCTGTATTTGTGGTTGTTGTGTGTTTTATTTCCTGCTGTTATTTCCCAAGAGATTCCAGATGTTGCCGCTGGTTTTGTGCTCACTAATTAGTTTAAATACTACTTTACACAGTAATTTAATTAGGATAATTAACTTGAACACTTTCCACCCTCAAAAAGCCCAACAACACCAAACGGAAAGCGCCAGACAATCATTATAATAAAAACACTGGTTAATGTTAATTTCTTTTAATAATTCTATAAAATAATGAGTCTGGTTGTCTCTTCAGAAATGCATCCATTTGAGTTTATGATCCTAAACACCTAACCTACAGCTCAGTATCTGTTAGCACCCATAATTCAGTCTGGACATACACATATGCAACTAATTTCCCATTAAAACAGGCTTATTCCAAGAGTGGGAATCTGAATATTGTTTTAAGGTAATTGAATTGTGGCGTTTGCATGGAAGCCCGTTTCTGCCACAGAATAAAAATATAAAATATAATTGCGACTTTTAATCTCACAAATCTGACTTTTTTTGTCAGAATTCTGTTTTATTTTTGCTACTGAATAAAAAATAGTTTTATATCTCACTAATTCTAAGTTTTATATCTCACTAATTCTAAGTTTTTATCTCACTAATTCTAAGTTTCAAATCTCACTAATTCTAAGTTTCATATCTCACTAATTCTAAGTTTTTATCTCACTAATTCTAAATGTTTATGTCACTAAATCTGAGTTTATATCTCACTAATTCTAAGTTTATATCTCACTAATTCTAAGTTTATATCTCACTAAATCTGAATTTATATCTCACTAATTCTAAGTTTATATCTCACTAAATCTGAGTTTATATCTCACTAAATCTGAATTTATATCTCACTAATTCTAAGTTTATATTTCAATAATTCTAAGTTTTCTCTCAGGAATTCTAAATTTTATATCTCACTATTCTGTTTTATATCTCACTCTTTCTGAGTTTATATTTCACTAATTCTATGTTTTATTTCTCACTAATTCTATGTTTATCTTTCTTCAATTCTATGTTTGTTTCGCAATTCTGTTTATATCTCACAACTATGAGTTTATATCTTGCAATTTCAAGTTTCTATTTCACAATTCTAAGTTTTTCTGCAATTCTGTAGCGGATTACCTTTTTCATATTTTTATTCTGTGGGGAATCAAGCTAATCAAACTATTACAAAACACTGATGTGCATGTAAATGCAGTTACCGGTGTTTCATGTTGACGTTAACCTGGAATGTTCCTTTGACGGTCACATGAGTTCGTGTGTGTGTGTGTGTGAGAGTGTGTGTGAGAGTGTGTGTGTGTGTGTGTGAGAGTGTGTGAGTGTGTGTGTGAG
>NW_015558536.1:33339-35862 GCF_001515605.1 Sinocyclocheilus anshuiensis | reverse complement strand
TGTGTGTGTGTGTGTGTGTGTGTGTGTGTGTGTGTGTGTGTGTCTCACCTCAGGGTCACTGCTGGGGTAGATGGTCCATCTCAGATCAGACGTTTCTAGCTTTGTGTTCATCAGCACCTCTGTGAGATAGACAGAGAGAGAGAGCCAGACAGGTTTACAGCAGCTGTATAACACCATCTGATGAGAAACTCATGTGCGGTTTAGTTTGGACGACAGTAAAACACTCACAAATATACATACACACATTAATCAGACATCATAATCATAATCAAAGCCATGAGGTGGTTACATGATCAGAGCTTCATAACTCACTGCCTTCAACTGCTGAAGTAATTTTGATGTGACATCACAGTGTTCTTTCATAAAATTCAACTTGTTTCCAACTTGTAATTACGAGACAAAGACAAGAACGGTTTTTACAAGACGGAAACTCATAATTACATTGAATGTGACACGGCGTAAATGCAGCATTACTGTGGCTTTGATTTCAGACAAATTTAATTCAGTGTGATGTGTTTAGGATGAGTTTTTGCTCTAAATTACTGCACAGGCGTCTGGTGGAGGAACACTAATGCTGTGAAAACAGAGCGCTAGCAATCAACGCCCAGTTTAACATCTGAACCTATAAAACCTTCCAGCTCTTTCCATTTCATCTGTCATGATTAAAACGACAGTGAGTTCAGCGACTGCTGCTGCTTTACACAAAGAAGAGGAAGACCGAGGGAGGAGCGGGAAATGTCCCAGCTTTCTGTCTGTCTGTCTCTACTCCATTGTTTCCAGTGAAAACACAATGATACCCAGGAGGCAGTTCAGAGCCAAAAAAGTGATCGAGTGACATTTTCATTTATTACACACACACACACACACACACACAGGAGGGCTGGCAGAATTCCTGCTCATTCCAGAGTGTCCATGGAGCGGAACAGCAAAATTACAGCTCGCACTGGACACACACACTCACACACACCTCTAATCAACTCATCGCTAATTACAGAGTGAGACTGACAGAATGAGAGAGAACTTGAAGAAGATCCAGCAGTTCACACACACACACACACACACACACACACACACACACAAACATACACACAAATAAATGTGTGTGAAAGAGAAAATAAATCAAACAGATTCTCTGCTGTTTAGTATGACATATATACTATTATAGTCTTTTATTAATATTTTGAATTATCTTTTATTTTTAGTTTTATCTTTTATTTTCAGTTTTCATTTAAATTTTACTTAAATTTTTAGTAATTTTGTTATGTGCTTTTTACATTTTTATTAGTTTTTGTTCTTTTTAAATAATATAAATTAGGTTTAATATATTTTTATTTCAGTTTTACTTTTAATTTTGGCCTATGTGTTCAGTAGGGCTGCCACTAACGACTATTTTTATTTCTATTAAACTATCGACTAATTTATTGAATAATCGATTCATCTAAACGAATAATTTCCCACAAAAAATTTACCTCATACGTCATCCGCCCAGAGCTGCTTCTGTTTACAACAGTGAGCGCAAGCTAGATATCAAAGACCGTTTTTAATGTAACTCCGACTGGATTCATCTGAAAGAAAAGTCATATACACCTAGGATGCCTTGAGGGTGAGTAAAACGCAGCCTAAATTTCATTTTTGGGTGAACTAACCCTTTAAGAACATTTTATTAAACTATATTTTATTAAACCAAACGAAATCCAAATTTCTATGAAATCCTTTTTTTAAAGTAAAAGTAAAGAGCAACATAGAGTGCAAGAAGCAAGTGTCCAGATCACTGAAATCAGAGCTCGGTATTATAGTGTAAGAATGACAACATGTCCACGTGTTCTGGTCTACTAATAATACAATTATAAGCAAAAAACACTTTTTAAAGGAGTATTTACCAAAATTTATTTAGAGAAAAATGTAAATGTGCAGTATTTCTGAATTTTCAAACATTTGGTAAAGATAAAACTGTAAAACTCAATTAATTAGACAGACTTTTTGATTAACAAAATTTAATTTAACCATTCAAACAAAGTATAGAAAAATGAAAATGGAAAAAACCTGAATTTGGAAATAAAACAGATTTCATAGTGCCCTATAATTATAATTAATTTTTTGTGGTAATAAAAATAGATGTAAGTGAACAATAGCCTTTAAAATTACTTAAAATACATATATAATAGCAATGAGGCAATAATAATTAGTTCAAATAAAGTATCAAAAGCAAGAAATCATATAATTTTATTGAACAAAACTGTTAAAATACATAATGTATTATAAACAATATAATGTACAGTACACATTACAACAAAGGCCTGCAGAGGGCGCCAACAGCCAGATGATTGTTTTTACACATTACTGTGCGATCTAATCTGTTTAATATTAACCAAGCACCATTTCATTCAAATGTCCACTTAATCTTTAATATTTGGCCATTTGTTTAGGACAGAAACGCTATAGCCACTGTAACTAAATGAATATGTGGACATCAAAACGTGTAAACTCAGAGTGAGGGTTTGAGCTTTTATTTTGAAACCGCGA
>NW_015558536.1:29002-32439 GCF_001515605.1 Sinocyclocheilus anshuiensis | reverse complement strand
ATCTCATAGTCCAAATCACTGAAATCAAAGTTCAGTATTATAGTGTAAGAATGACAACATGTCCACGTGTTCTGGTCTACTAATAATACAATTATAAGCAAAAAACACTTTTTAAAGGAGTATTTACCAAAATTTATTTAGAGAAAAATGTAAATGTGCAGTATTTCTGAATTTTCAAACATTTGGTAAAGATAAAACTGTAAAACTCAATTAATTAGACAGACTTTTTGATTAACAAAATTTAATTTAACCATTCAAACAAAGTATAGAAAAATGAAAATGGAAAAAACTAATAATGTGTTTTATGGATTCTCGTGCGTGAAATGCGGCACTTCCGGTATTCTGCTGGTTAGTCGACGCCAGCAAAATGAAGTCGAGGATTTTTTTTAATCGAATAGTCGAATAAAATCGATGAATCGCGACAGCCCTAGTGTTCAGTTTATTTAAATTCTAGTTACATTTTTTTTTTTTCATTTTGTAATGTGCATTTGCCATTTTTATTAGTTTTTGTTCTTTTTAAATATTACAATTTAGGTTTAATATATTTTTATTTCGGTTTTATGTTTCATTTTTACATTTTTCAGTTTTACTTTGTATTATGTGCTTTTGTCATTTTTTATTAATTTCTGTTTTTTTTTTTAAATATTACTATTAAGGTTTATTTTTTTTATTAGTTTTATTTTGTATTTTTATATATTCAATTTAACCTCTAGTTTATTTTGTATGTGCTTTGTCATTTTTATTCGTTTTTATTATTTTTAAACATTGCTATTTAGGTTTATTTTATTTTTATTACAAATTTAGTTTTTATTTATTTCCAGTTAGCAATTTTTGTGCTTCAACTTAAACTTACTTCTGTTAGTTGCCAAGGCAACATTTCTAGTTTTTCATCTAATATTTAGATTTTGTTTCAGTTTTATTTCAATGAACAAAAATGTTTAAATAGTTTTAGTTAAGCCCAACTCTCTGAGAGGAAACTGACGTCTGAAGGTCAGCTACTGATCTCATCATCAATTCAAATATGACTGGCTCTCAGGCTCCTCCCATCTGGCGGCTGATTGGATGAGAGGTAATGGGGCATGTGATTGGCTGAGGATGGGATAATTAGGCTGCGTTCCAGTGGCTCTCAGTTCAATTATGCTAACAAGCTTGACGAGCTCTCCAAAACAAACACTCACACAGCTACAGGCGTCCATTCATTTACACACACACACACACACACTCCAAACCAAATCCACACCGTTACCACTGAAATACACATTCGCATTTACGCATTTGCATGCACTTATGCTGCATTCAAGGTATTTCATCAGTTCATGCATTTCCAGGGACTCGAACCCATGACCTCCTGCTTGAGCTACTGAAATATAAGTGAATGAGATCTGAAGTGGATCAAAAGCAGATGTGAGGGCCAGTGTGAATAACTTTCAATCCACTTAAACTGAATCCGAGTTGAGAAGGCTGAGGAAAAACCCCTTAAAGAGAAAAGGATGGAGGGGTCAGAGGTCAAAGCCCATGATAATCCAGCTTTATCTCTCACGGCTGAGAAAAATCTGTTTAACAGGATTTATAGACATCGAGACCACCTCACACACACACACACACACAAACACACACACACACACACACACGCACGCACGCACGCGGACGCACGTACACACGCACTCGCACTCACACTCTCACACACACACACACACACACACTCACTCTCTCTCACACACACACACACACACACACTCACTCTCTCTCACACACACACACACACACACACTCACTCTCTCTCACACACACACACACACACACACTCACTCTCTCTCACACACACACACACACACACACTCACTTACTCATACACACAAAAGAGCAGAAGAACTGAAAGCCAAATATCCTCCGGTTTGCATCTGTGAGGGAAGAGAGAGCACAGCTGTGCTGAAACACTCGGAGATTTACCGTGTTTTAGGGTCAATTTCTTGAGTTTACCATATTGGAGCTCTTTAGCTCCTTTGAGGAGGAGAGCTGGTGTTCCTGAGAGCCGTAAGCTTCTTCAGCCGCTCTATTGTTCCTCAACAATGGGCCTGAGCCGTGTGACCGTCCCACCAGATTAACTAACACAGCTGGTTAACTTCACCAGCACGAAAAACACTCGCTGATGAGCTCACGAGATGAGTTTTCCACACCAGAAACCTTTGACTTTATCGAAGTCGATCCGCTTTGACTTGGGCCCATTTTACGGTCTCTTCTGTCACACAGACGTGTAAAAACCCTGAAAGAATCCTGTAAATCTGAGCCGGGAGCGGGACATCGTTCCTCCTCCGGCTCTCCGCTGGACAGTGTTTGGACAGTGTCAGATATTGTTGATCTTACAGGAGGACAAATGAAAGTCTTTACAGTCGTAATGAGCACGCGGGGTTCTGCCCAACGAAATCCTGCTGAATACTTCCAAACCAGACTGATTTAAAAACACGACGACAATTAAGAATAACGAAAGTGTGTGGATGTTAATAAGAGCGATACTGATGTGTGTGTTTACATTAGGAACGAGTTCTTGAGCTAAAACTCTCTTGAAGATTAAAAACACAGTAAATGATGTTCTTACGTGTTCTTTCATTAGTCTGCAGTCGTTATAATTCACTGTATATGTAAACTACAGCAGACGTCTGTGATATGTGTGTGATTGGACTGGACTCTGATGGTGTTTCTACTGTTATTGGATGCGGCTCGGAGCTGATTTCTTCTGCAGGAATCCAGGTGTCCTGGAGCACCATGAAACGTGGAACCAATCACACACACACACACACACACACACACACACACACACAAATGAGCAACTCTCTCGGAGAACATTTGCATCTCGAGAGACAGAAACTAGTTCTAGTAACATGTTCCACAAAGAACTTGGGATTCTCTGGTTCTGTAGAAACGCATCTGTGTTTTGCTGCTTTAAAGAACCTTGAAAACAAAACAATGACCTGAAGAACCCTTCAATAAGCCCATAGCAACTCTAGAACCCATCATAAAAATATTAGATTTTATATTGGCTTTGATGATTCTTCTGAATCCGTCCACTGAGCAGCAGTGTTGGGGGTAACGCATTAAAAGTAACGCCAGTTACGTAATCAGATTACTTTTTTCAAGTAACTAGTAAAGTAACGCATTACTTTTTAATTTACAAGAGAATATCTGAGTTACTTTTTCTCCAATTTATTGACTGACAGCTCTGGTGTTGCCATGGTGACGGAAATCAGAAGATGTTACTGTAGTTCTAAAATAAATATGAATATGCATTAATTCATCTCACTCACCAAAAAAAACAACAACACAGGTTCAGTATTCCTCAAAATGAATAAAAATAATGCAACTCAGAATATGACGCAAACCTGCAATAATTAAATGTTAAACAACACAAATATCCTTTATGTATTTAATCCCATTCTATT
>NW_015558536.1:26802-28796 GCF_001515605.1 Sinocyclocheilus anshuiensis | reverse complement strand
TCACAAAAAAAAACACAGATTCAGTATTCCTCAAATGAATAAAAATAATGCAACTCAGAATATGACGCAAACCTGCAATAATTAAATGTTAAACAACACAAATATCCTTTATGTATTTAATCCCATTCTATTTGCTTCTGAGCTTCGATGATCCAGTTCAACCGTACTAATAAGCACTAATTACTCCAGACAACATTTGTGTGTCTTTGTTTATTGCTGAAGTGTGTTGAGATTTCTTCTTCTGCGTTCTACTGTACTTTCCCTTCAGCCTGAGGCTTATTCATTTCACTTTTGGTGTGAAAAGGCTTTTATATTTGCCAAAAATAGAACTTTTTTATTTTAAAAACAAACAAGCAAGCGCTGTCCAGATTTAAAAAGTAACGCAAAAGTAACGTAACGCATTACTTTCCATAAAAAGTAACCAAGTAATGTAATTAGTTACTTTTTTTAGGGAGTAACGCAACATTGTAATGCATCACTTTTAAAAGTAACTTTCCCCAGCACTGTTTGTAAGTATAAAGGGGCAGAAATTGAGGTTCTTTACTGAACCACTGAAGAACTTTTAAAACGAGTTATTTTATTCACAGCACAAAATCAACTTAATAAACTGTTGTCTGTTGACTACATGATTTCTCATCCCAAAACGAAATGCAGAAAGAAAATGCACTAGTGTGAAAGCGAAAAAATCTTTAAAATAAAAGTTATTCCATCAATGTCAGTGATAAAAGATAATAATTCCACATTTTGATGTTTCAGTTGCATTGTTCTGGAACCACTACTTTCACTGAACACTCCCGTATTAACAGAAAGATTCCGTGCACATTAATAACAACATGTAATAATGAATTCGGATCGTACCTTCCTCTGCTGTGATGAATCCAGTCCAGAACCAGAACCAGAACCAGAAGAGAGACATAATCCAGGAAACATGATCCATCTCACAGTCCTGCTGTCAGCTCATTAGATTCACATCCAGTCTCTCAAACCTCTGCAATCCGATATAAAACGGGCTTTTTAATTATGCAAAAATTCCGAAAATCCGAATCATGAAGAAGTTTAGGCAATAAACTTTCTAAACTAACTTCAGTCCACACACACACACACACACACACACACACACACACACACCACACACACCCTGTCCTGCCACAGAAAACTCTCTAATCCCAGAGTTCGTTTAAACTCGTTTGTACTCCACTCGTCGCTGCGCTGAACCGTGAAGTGCGAAAGATAGCTTCGACAAAAACATTCAGACACACTTTCGGACGCGGAGTTTCGCTCAGGACTGCGCGCGCTGCAGAGGTGGACGATCGCGAGGCTGAGGACCGCCGGCAAGCCCCGCCCACTGAGGGGAGGACCGTCTCCCATTGGTCCGGCCGGCTGTCTGTCACATGAAACATGAGCTCGACACGATTCCCCCGACTCTGAGCAAAAAACATCGGATATTTTTGTTTAATTACTAAAATAATAAAATGCAAGCATACAAATATATTCGTGACGTCCAAAAAAATAAAAAATAACATTTTAGTTAGATCCTGCTGACAAGTGAATAGAATTAAATAAATCTCAACTAATTAATTTATCTATTTATAGCTTACAAATACTCTTTATGTGACATACACTGGCAAATTTGGACTTTATAATAACTAGGACTTTATAATACCTCATAATATTCACTGTAAAACATTTCAAACTTAAGTTTTAGTGAAATACTTTACTGGTGAAAATAATCGAAATGTCATAAACCGTGTAGAAGTAGATGAATGTGATCTGACACGATGGACACATTCCAGTGTTTTGATGCGGTTTATGACTGTGTTTCTCACGCTTTGATCCGGGTGTGAAGCGCCTCACGCGCCGCGTGCTATTGTTCGCTCCTTAAAGCGCCATTAAACTCGCGCTCGACGGAGAGATGAGAGACGGGACCGGAGGTGACGGTAACACGAGAAACACACACACACACACACACACACACACACACACACACACACTCA
>NW_015558536.1:22621-26693 GCF_001515605.1 Sinocyclocheilus anshuiensis | reverse complement strand
TAAGATCCTGTTTCATTAACCCAAAGAAAATGTGACATATATTCAGGCTGTCATGAGATTAAAATATACATTTAACAGACAGTTTTATCCAGAGCAGTTCGTGGCAGGCTCATTAGGAGAGTAGATGAACAAGCTTTAGAAGGAAGTTTTCATGAATCCTAATGCACTTTCCAATGATGTGCAGAGTATCGGGCCAGTGCTCATGTGTCTGATAACAGACGGTTTGCTCAGAAACACTATCTGATGGTCAAATCATCAGAGAGTCGTTGAGTTCCACACACACACACACACACACACACACACACACACACACACACACACACACACAGAGAGAGACACAAACACACACACACACACACACACACACTGTATGTGAACAGGGAGTGACTGCAGTAACACTTCACACAATACACCAGTGAAACTCACACACACAGACATTTACACACAAACACATGAAGGAACAGCGGCTCATTCACAGCTCTCTCTATAGGTCTCTCTCTCTGTGTCTATGGTGGAGTTTGTAGAAGCTCTAAAGCACATGATATCAATTCATTTTTCATCTGCAAACCAATTGCTGCCTTGAAGAACATTTTTTTTTTGTTCTGAATATGTCTATTTACACTATATATATATAGAGAGAGAGAGATATATAAGGCAATAAGTAATGTCAATATTCTGTCAATCATTCATATATCAACATATTAGGAACACAATTTAACTCGATCAAGGCAGTAAGTGTTTAAATATTAATTGTTTTATGCTATAATGCTTTGGCAACATTGTATGTAAACGAAATCATGCAAATAAAATGCTTTAAATTGAAATCGAAATTAATTTTAGGCTACTATGGTAATCATAGTTGTATGTGTAGTTATTGCAGTGAAATCATAATGAATGACTGTGAAAGGAGTCTCTGGTCTAGTATCTGTCAGCAAGCATCATGAATTCACATGCACAATTTAATATATTGCATTTTTAAAAATGTAAATGTTTTATTTCATTCAAATCTCTTGAACTTCGTGTAACAGTAGCTGGTATTTTGGCATAAACTATGGTTACCGTGGTAATTTTTTGGTGATGGTGTGCTTATATTTCTCACAGCATCCAGTCAGTTTGTGTGTGTGTGTGTGTGTGTGTGTGCGTGAGTGTGTGTGAGTGTGTATGTGAGTGTGTGTATGTGTGTGTGCGTGTGTGAGTGCGTGTGTGTGTGAGTGAGTGCGTGCGTGAGTGTGTGCGTGAGTGAGTGTGTGTGTGTGTGTGTGTGTGTGCGTGAGTGTGTGTGAGTGTGTATGTGAGTGTGTGTATGTGTGTGTGCGTGTGTGAGTGCGTGTGTGTGTGAGTGAGTGCGTGCGTGAGTGTGTGCGTGAGTGAGTGTGTGTGTGTGTGTGTGTGTGTGCGTGAGTGTGTGTGAGTGTGTATGTGAGTGTGTGTATGTGTGTGTGCGTGTGTGAGTGCGTGTGTGTGTGAGTGAGTGCGTGCGTGAGTGTGTGCGTGAGTGAGTGTGTGTGTGTGTGTGTGTGTGTGCGTGAGTGTGTGTGAGTGTGTATGTGAGTGTGTGTATGTGTGTGTGCGTGTGTGAGTGCGTGTGTGTGTGAGTGAGTGCGTGCGTGAGTGTGTGCGTGAGTGAGTGTGTGTGTGTGTGTGTGTGTGTGCGTGAGTGTGTGTGAGTGTGTATGTGAGTGTGTGTATGTGTGTGTGCGTGTGTGAGTGCGTGTGTGTGTGAGTGAGTGCGTGCGTGAGTGTGTGCGTGAGTGAGTGTGTGTGTGTGTGTGTGTGTGTGCGTGAGTGTGTGTGAGTGTGTATGTGAGTGTGTGTATGTGTGTGTGCGTGTGTGAGTGCGTGTGTGTGTGAGTGAGTGCGTGCGTGAGTGTGTGCGTGAGTGAGTGTGTGTGTGTGTGTGTGTGTGTGCGTGAGTGTGTGTGAGTGTGTATGTGAGTGTGTGTATGTGTGTGTGCGTGTGTGAGTGCGTGTGTGTGTGAGTGAGTGCGTGCGTGAGTGTGTGCGTGAGTGAGTGTGTGTGTGTGTGTGTGTGTGTGCGTGAGTGTGTGTGAGTGTGTATGTGAGTGTGTGTATGTGTGTGTGCGTGTGTGAGTGCGTGTGTGTGTGAGTGAGTGCGTGCGTGAGTGTGTGCGTGAGTGAGTGTGTGTGTGTGTGTGTGTGTGTGCGTGAGTGTGTGTGAGTGTGTATGTGAGTGTGTGTATGTGTGTGTGCGTGTGTGAGTGCGTGTGTGTGTGAGTGAGTGCGTGCGTGAGTGTGTGCGTGAGTGAGTGTGTGTGTGTGTGTGTGTGAGTGTGTGTGTGTGAGTGTGTGTGTGATGATCTGCTGTCCACACGTCACTGATGATGATGATGATGAGGAACACCAGTTTGATACCAGACTTATGTTACAACTAAATCCAATGCTTGTTTTTTTCCATTTTAATCATCTAAAGAACCTTCAGTGCGATCGAAAGATTCCACGGATGTTAAAGGTTCTTCATGGAACCATCAAAGCCAATGAAGAGCCTTTGTTTTTAAGAATGTAGGAGCAGGAGCCGATCTGAATCATGCTGAGTGAACGTGAACCTGATCTTCTTGAAGGAGCTTGATGGGTGTTGATGCGTCAGTGATGAGACGAGGACACACACCTAAGAGGCGTTAAAACATCACTGCAGCATTCACACCCCATGATTCCCTCTAGCGCTTCTGTTTCACTGAGCTCCATCACAGAAGACCCCCTGCGGTGTCCTGCAGCTCATGCAGATCACTGAAGATCACGCAGCACAAACAGCACAGGACTGACAGACTAATCCAGGAAGAGTTCACCCGAACATGGAACGACGCTCACCCTGAGGCCACCCAACATGAAGATGAGTTTGTTCTTACTTGCGATTATATGTTCCATCTTATACTTTATTATTTTTCTATTGTGGCATTCAGAGTGGAAAGCAAAGTAAGAATTTCACTGTACAAGAAAATGTGCATATGACAATAACGGCTTTGAACTTCATCAGGTTTGTAGAAATGTAGCATTGCATCAGTGTCGCAGCAATGGATGCTCTGCAGTGAATGGGTGCCGTCAGAATGAGAGTCCAAACAGCTGATAAAAACATCACAATAATCCACAAGTAATCCACAGCACTCCAGTCCATCAGTTAACATCTGGAGAAGACAAAAGTTGAAACAAATCCAGCATTAAGACGTTTTTAACTCAGATACGAGTCTATAATCCATAATAACGCTTCCTCCAGTGAAAAAGTGTTCTGGTGTGAATCAGGAGAGAAATCTGCACAGATCAAGCAGCGTTTAAACAGCTCTAAACAAATATGTGGCTGGATTTTGACGTGAGAGACAACAGCAGATGCACTACTTTAATTTTCATGTTTGGGTGAATTATTCTGTGCAGTTTCTGTTCTTGTCTTCATTTGTTTCTGTTGTTTATGTGGAACATCTCACATCTGTTGATGACACATGTAGATACTCGCGAAGCTCATGTATCAGAGTGTGTGTAATGAGAGCACTGACACACATTAACCCTGAACAAAGTCACACACACAATAGGGGCCCCCAGGGGTCGCCACGGAGATGCCTGTGAGCGCCACACCCACTCTAGCGGCCCTGATGACATCAGCGCACAGGAAGTAGGAGCAGCGCGTCTCACCTCTGGCTCCTGACCCCCGCCTCACGCTGCACTTCCTGTCTGGCTCCAGTGAAGATGCTGGATGATCGTCTGACACGAGGCCCGCGTGCCGCACTCATGACATCACTGATCATGTGACACGCAGCACTAGTGTTGGTTAGTTTACATCACACCGCTAGATATGCTGCATGCATCTGGAGCAGCTTCTGATGGACGTCTGGACGCTTCAGGAGAGCAAATGCACAGAAGCTTGAGGTTAAACCTCGTGTGTGAGAGAGAGAGAGAGAAGTGCTGTGCTCATCACAGGTCATTAGTGTCACTCACCCACTCAATAGCGCTGACCAACACACACACACACTCTCAATGCGTTTATTGTCTGTGTGAGTGATGATCTCCGCTCAACTCCTGACCTCTGCCTGTCTCTCTGTCTGACCGTCCTGCACACACACACACA
>NW_015558536.1:21515-22262 GCF_001515605.1 Sinocyclocheilus anshuiensis | reverse complement strand
ACACACTCTCACACACACACACACACACTCTCTCTCTCACACACATGCCTTGAGATGATGAATATTGTCAGTTCCCCCTGTAAAAGCACAGAAACGTGCAAAAAAAAAAAAAAAACACAAAAGCCTGAGGAATTATTAAAACAGTTTAATGAATCATCATCTCAGTATTGTAGCTGTTTACAACAGGAAATATATTTATTAATCCATTTATTTCACATTATACAGAGCGGCCGTCGCTTGCCAGTTTAAATGCGTCTGTAAGTGTGTGAACATGAGTCTGAAATGACAAAGCGAACTCAAACGTCATAATCACACAAACTAAAGCAGAAACACACTTTGGTTGAATGTTGTGGACTGAGTGCAGTGCATTATGGGTCGTGTGGATGTTGGCGTGAGTACAGCAGTACAGCGTGACGTCAGTGTGTTTGTATGGGCAGAGAGGTGGATTGTGGGTAGTTTTGGCTCAGAGAAGTGCAGTGTTCATGTGTTTAAAGCCCCATTTATACTGTACAGACCGTATTTTCTATTGCCCTACACCAACCCTACCCCTAAACCTACCCCTCACAGGAAACTTTATGCATTTTTGGATTTTCAAAAAAAAACTAATTCTGAATTATTTATAAGCGTTTTGAGTAACGGGGACACTGAAAATGTCCTCATAAATCACCTTCTCGTTGTAATACCTATGTCATACCCATGTTATTATACAAATTTGTGTCCTCATAAACCACATAAACATGCACACAC
>NW_015558536.1:17868-21501 GCF_001515605.1 Sinocyclocheilus anshuiensis | reverse complement strand
ACACACACACACACACACACACACACACACACACACACTCTCACTCTCACACACTCACACACACGCACGCACACACGCACTCACTCACTCACGCACGCACGCGCACACACACACACACTCACTCTCACACACACTCTCTCACACACACACTCTTACACACTCACTCACACACTCTCACACACACACACACACACACACACACACTCTCTCTCTCTCACACACACACACACACACACACACACTCTCTCTCTCTCACACACACACACACACACACACACACTCTCTCTCTCTCACACACACACACACACACACACACACTCTCTCTCTCTCACACACACACACACACACACACACACTCTCTCTCTCTCACACACACACACACACACACACACACTCTCTCTCTCTCACACACACACACACACACACACACACTCTCTCTCTCTCACACACACACACACACACACACACACTCTCTCTCTCTCACACACACACACACACACACACACACTCTCTCTCTCTCACACACACACACACACACACACACACTCTCTCTCTCTCACACACACACACACACACACACACACTCTCTCTCTCTCACACACACACACACACACACACACACTCTCTCTCTCTCACACACACACACACACACACACACACTCTCTCTCTCTCACACACACACACACACACACACACACTCTCTCTCTCTCACACACACACACACACACACACACACTCTCTCTCTCTCTCTCTCTTACACACACACACACATGCTTTTCTCTCCCTGTGCAGTTTAAAGTGTGTATTATATGTAAACAGTAGCCCTATAGAGACACGTCATCACAATGAGACACACACACATGCATCTCAGAGTGTGTGTGTGTGTGTTAGTAAAGTGCTCAGTGCTCATGTCTATATTGCCTCAGACACTGTTACACTCACTGAGCTCACAATCGCCATGGAAACAACCCACATGATCACCTTCATCCTCATCAGTAGCAGTGGCTCACACACACACACACACACACACACACACACGTTCGTTAAGGCTAGTTCACACACGCAGCGCTGTCATATTTTCACTTGGTCGCTGTTTCTGACCCCACGATGAACTGTTGCCATGGTGATGAGGTAAGCATCCCCGCCCACTCCATAGAAACCAATGCGCACGGACGCATATTTACATTATGTAACGAGCTGTTGGTGTGAATCAGAAGATCATCCTGTGCACGAGCTTCATCCTAGAGACTCCCATGAGCCCCTGCTGGAAGTCCTCATGCGTGTGTGTGTGTGTGTGTGTGTGTGTGTGTGTTTACAGTCTCTCTCGCGCAGGGATCCAGATATACGGTCCAGACTGTTCCTCGAGCACAGACTTCACGCGGTGGTAGATCTCCTCGAAGCTGTCGCCCTCCACGATCGCTACACACACACACACACACACACACACACACACACATTACAAACACTTTAAACAATCAATAACACCAACGTTTGTCCTGATGTTTTGTGATAACACAATCTGATGCAGGGTTATTATCCTTACCTAAAAGTCAAACATTCTCGTTACTTGATATTAAAAAATCTACAACTGAAATAAAATATACATAACTTATTTTATTCACTTATATTCCTTTTTTTTATTATTTCCAAGGCAACCTTTTTAATTTCTGTTTAGTTTAACATAAAGAGCTAAAATAACTAGGGCTGTCGCGATTCGTCGATTTTATTCGACTATTTGATATTTACAAATCCTCGACTTCATTTTGCTGGCGTCGACTAACCGATAATACCGAGCTCTGATTTCAGTGATCTGGACACTTGCTTCTTGCACTCTATGTTGCTCTTTACTTTTGCTTTAAAAAAGGATTTAATAGAAATTTGGATTTCATTTAGAGTTTCACGACTGAAGCCCATCATGCTTGAGATGTCTGTTTAAATCTGTTGTTTACACATTTCTAAGAGTACCTTTAATACTTCAAATTTAATACTTAAAATAATACAATTTTAATACTTGATTCTAGTGGACTCTAAACATTGCATTTATTTAATGTGAAAACCCAGCCGTTGGGGTTAATTGAAATATATTTTTCCCCCTTTATAGTTGCACTCGCAGCTGTAATGAACAGAAGCCCAGAACATGTGGATATATTGACATTAAGAACATGCTGACTTTCTCAGACTTTTGTAATTATTTTCTTTTTATTTAATTTTTATTAGGTTTGTTTACATTTTTACTCTTTTATGGTACACTACTGAATGGCAAAGTTGCAAGTTTAATAAAATGTTCTTTAAAATTGTTGATTTTTTTGGTGGGGAATTAATCGTTTAGATTAATCGATAAATTAGTCGATAGATTAATCAAAATAAAAATAGTCGTTAGTGGCAGCCCTAAAAATAACTAAAACTAAAATAAAAAACAATAAAAGACTTTGAAAACGAATAAAAATGACAACGCCACAAAGCAAAATGACTAAAACTTTAACATAAATTAAAATGGAACATGTAAAAATAAAAACTAATTAAAAATAGTATTAAATACTAAATAGATGTTTTTAATTTAAAACTAATGAAACAACAAAAATATAAAACTTCAACTAAAATTTAACCGAAAACAGAACACATGAAATAAAAAAATAAAAAATAAAAAGATTAATAGAAAAAATATATATATATACTTATTCTGACGGTCGTAGGATCGTATGTCCACACACACCTTCATCTGAAAATCATACGGACGCAGTGATATACGGCATGATTTTACGACCTCCCAAATTCCGAATTGAATTGAGAGAAGGGCAGTGTATAATAATAAACTGTGTTAACTATATGTAGTAGACTACATTTAAATAAAACCGCTCTCTCTTTCTCGCTATCTCTCTCATAACTGCATAATATCGGTATGAGACTTGACGGTTTGCTAGGCCTACAGGTTATTTTTCAGCTCCGGGAAACCAGGCTTTATATTAATTATAAAGCCTAGTTACACGCTATAGCTAACAATTAGCAGCTACCTATAAGTGCTAACGTTACATCTCACCTGATAACTGTAGCTCTTGAGTTACAGTGGAAAAGGAACATGTGAAAATAACAACTAATTTAAAATATGAATTAAAAACTTTATAGCTTTCTTAAAAGAAGAAACTAGTAAGAATGACAAAACCCACAACAAAGTTACTAAAATTAAAATTAAAATGTTACTACTTCAAAATCTTAATAAAAACTATAAATGGGACTGGTTTGCCGTTCATGTCAACTCAGTTTGAGTGCACTGGGAGGTTAGCCAATCAGAGAGTGATGATGTTTGACCTGAGAAACACTCGATGAAGTCCTGCTCCAGTTTGACGGCTCTGTCTAAAGCTCTTCGGGCCTGTTCCTCCGTCAGACGCTTGTTAATGTCTCTGAAATCAGACACAGCTACAAACGTTACACTGTGTCAACTGACCGTGACAGCGTTACACACACACACACACACACACTATCAGACTCACACACACACACACTATCAGACTCACACACACACACACACACTATCAGACTCTCACACACACACACTATCAGACTCTCACACACACACACACAGGTTTGTTTTTATGGTTTACGGGGACTCTCCATAGGTGTAATGGTTTTTATACT
>NW_015558536.1:11903-17565 GCF_001515605.1 Sinocyclocheilus anshuiensis | reverse complement strand
CACACACACACACACACACACTCTCAGACTCACAGTATGTTCTGCAGGGATGAGGGTCGTATAAAGATGGCGATGGGGTGAAGTTGGGCGGCCTGTAACCTCCTCACTGCATTCGCTGAAACATCCAGGATGCAGTGCTTCGCCTGCTGTTCTGCCACCTGTCTGACGCTCTGGACGCTGGTGCCGTACAGGTGGTTGTTATACTGTCCGGCCTCGATGAACCGGTGACTCTGAATGTCTTTCTCCATCTGTTCACGTGACGGCACGAAGTGATAGTCGCGGCTGTCCACCTCGTACTCGCGCTTGGGCCGCGTCGTGTCTGTCAAACACAGGAAGCCTCTTCAGCGAGTCTTGTGTGCAGAAAACAGTCCGAACAAACACTCGACTGCCATTCATAGAGTTTATCATCGTCATATGTGGATTATAAGGAGAAGTGCTGCTCGTTGTGTGTGTCGCGGGTCATTCAGACCAGGGTTATTACTTACCTAAACCTTAAAGAAAGTACTGAAATAACTTTAACTACATCTTCTGATCAGACTGTAAAAGTGTTTCTGTCTTGCTTTCCAGTTCAAATGTCTAAAGATCATGACACATTTACCAGAGAAGCAAAATGACAGAAGATAATAAGTCTTGCTTTCTGAGAAATTCAACACAATTTAATAAAAATATAAAACGAGAACAAATATCTGTCAGAAAATAATCAACTTAATTCAAAGGGAAACAAGGTTTCATTCCCCACTGAGTTTTAATCATAAACTCACTTCATTTTGTTCAATTTCTTAGAAAACAAGACTTCATATCTTCATTTTGCATTTCAAATATCTTGATTTAAGGATGTTTCGGTATTTGTGCTGGAAAACAAGACAGAAACACTGAGGAAGAGATTCATTAATGAACATTTAATGCCATGACTTTATGAATGTAAGACTCTCTGCTGTGATTTAAGACCTTTTTAGGCTTTTATTGTATTTTATTTGAGGAAGGCTGAATCTTAAGACTGTTAGGCTGCATTTACACTGCAGGTCTGTTTACATTGACTTCAGACACGACTGGTACCTGATATCTGTGTTTAAATTAATTCCCGCACAAAAGGATTGTCTGCAGTGATCGCAATAATGACGGTAATTTTCATTTGTTAGGCTATTTTACCTACAGCTCGTTAGAGGTGGAATTCTTTAGTGAAATAAAGTAGTGCCAAGATGATGTTTATTTAAATGAATTCGAATGAATTAACGAGAGAGAGAGAGAGAGAGAGAGAGAGAACGAGTGAGCGTGAAGCTTGTTGGTTTAATTACATAAACTGCTAAGTTCTCACCTCATTGCTGAGAGATATAATGTAGCGTTTGTGTAAATGCAGCCTTAAAGACCTTCAGAAACCCTGTTATATTCTTTCAGCCAGCTGCTAAGGCAATATTTCTCTTTTTCATTTAGTTTAACTTGATCTACTAAAATGGTTACAAAAAAAAAGAATAAAAATTATACATTTAAAAAAAATCTAATTCTGATAAAAACGACAAAATTACAAGAACATTTTTTAAAATGTAGCTAAAATTAAAATACAAAATACAAAAATATAAAACAGAAACTCTAAGGGGCCGTTCACACAGAACGCGTCTTTAACGGAAATGTTTTAAGGAACAAGTTGTTATAATCGCTTGAAGAAATGTTTTATAATTATGAGCGCCTTCTCCATCATGCTGCCGTCAAATAAAACAGTTGTCATGCCAACTTGCTACTGTAAACAGAAGCTCGCGACGCTTGCCCCGCCTCCAAATTCTTCTGATTGGTCCACTGTTCTGAAACTGACATTGATGAGCGGCGCTGCGTGTAAAAGTTGAAATTCTTTTAACTTGACACAGTGTCTTAAAAACTCGAGGCGCTGCAAAAGACGCGAACGTAACGGTCACGCACGTCCGTCAAGTGTGAGTTTACATAGAAAAACAATGGAAAAGTAGCGCACTGGAATGGAAAAACGTGTTCTGTGTGAACGGCTGCTAACTGTATCTCAACGATACGAAAATAACCCAGGTTCTTACGTGGGACGCAGGAGCCGAACTTGTCGGGGAACTCGGAGAGCAGATCGTCATTGACGCGGTCCTTGCTTGGCCCGAGGATGATGACGGGACGTGCGTAGTGCACTGCGGGACAGGAAATGACATCACAGTCAGTCAGCAGAACACACTGTGACAGCAGTGTCACTCAGAGACGCGAGACTCACCTTCAGCCTGAATCACCGTCTCATAGCTGACGATGTATTCGCTGCGTCCTGAAACACACACACACACACACACACACACACACACACAGAGTCAGCATCACATGACCCGCCGTGAGTGACACACCAGACTCAAACACACTCACTCACCGCCGATGGCTTGCATGCACACACACACACACACACACACACACACACACACACACACACACACACACACACACACACACACACACACAGTCAGTGCCAGTAGCATCATGTGTATGTGTGCGTTCAGGACCCAAAATGAACACTCTCCAAGCACCAAATGTGAGTAAAAATCAGTACAAAATGAAATTTTTCATGAATTCTCCCTGCAGTCTTCCACCAAAATAAAAGCTCTGGAAGAAGAGTGGACCGAGATCACAGCAGCGCAGTGTGAGAAACTAGTGAAGTCCTGCAGATGTGCTGAAGTCACTCAAAGCAGGAGCCTCTACATTTCCTACTCATTTCTGACAGATGTTACCCTCCAAAATATTAGTTGTAATCTTAGAGACAGATATGTAGTTATTATTATTAGTGTAGAAAAAAAAATCTAAATTTGATTTGTTTCTCCAAATGGTTGAGCCGTAAGCAGTAGCAGTAGTAACCGGCTGTTTTTTAATGAAGACAGTATTCATGAGCAGTAAATGTTGCGAAGTCATCGGTCGTTGGCAGGTGTGTGGTTTGTTCTGGACTCTGTGTGTGTGTGTGTGTGTGTGTTTCTGTGTGTGAGTGTTTCTGTGTGTGTGTGTGTGTGTGTGTGTGAGAGAGTGTGTGTGTGTGTTTGTGTGTGGTTTGTTCTGGACTCTGTGTGTGTTTCTGTCTTCAGTACCTGATGAAGAAGCTTCTCTTCCCGCTGCGTAATGACGCCGCTGCAGAAACTAAACTGCTGTTCATCAGCTGCTCCCGCAGGTCGTGAATCTTCGCCTCAAACCTGCTGTACTCTAAACATACACACACACACACACATGATGCGGTGATCCGGTGTGTCAGGACAGGGTTAATAAGGCTGGATTTCTCCGCGTCTCACCCTCGGGTCTGTACTGTGCGATGATGGTGACGGTTTGTCCTGCGCTCTTCAGCGCCGCCGCCGCCTGCTCGTGAGTCGCGTGACGCAGATCCACACCGTTCACCTGCAGCATCACAACAACGTTACAGCAACGCTGCAGTGACAGGGTGTGTGTGTCAGTGGTGTGTGTGAGTGAGTGAGAGTGCGTTCGTGCGTGCGTGTGTGTATGTGTGTGCGTGTGTGTATGTGTGTGTGTGTATGTGTGTGTGTGTGTATGTGTGTGCGTGCGTGTACGTGTGTGTGTGTGTGCGTGTGTATGTGTAATAACACATTCTGACCTACACTGTCAGCCTGATCCTAGCAGGACATTTAGCATAGAATGAGGGACACGTACTGATAAATGAAGAGAAAGCAATAATTTGTTTAGATATAATTAATTTAAGAGCCTGGAAATGAGGTTTTGTAATGAGTAGTGATGGATGCTGTTTCTTTAAGTCTTAGTGACTTACATGTGGCTCCTTCATTTGAACAGCAATGCATACTATGTTCTGGAAGTAAAAACTCCATCCTTTTTTTCCACAATAAAATCCATTGCATCCACTCTTTAAACAAATTATGAATATTTGCAAATGATGAAAGTGAATTGTTCTCCCTACATTATAAAGTTACTTATATATTTGTATATATCTGAATGTGTTCCTGGTATTTATCACGTTATGGGGACCAAATGTCCCATGGAAACACAACATGTGTGTGCGTGTGTGTGTGAGTGTGTGTGTGTGTGTGTGTGTGTGTGACGTACACTCAGGATCTGATCTCCTTTCCTCAGCTCTTCGCTCAGATCAGCCGCTCCTCCTGCCAGAATGAAGGAGATGAAGATCCCCTCACCATCCTCACCACCCACAATATTAAAGCCCAAACCCGTGGAACCCCTGAGAATGACCACACGTCGCGGCTCCCTGCGAACACCATGTGATACGTTTTGTAATGTTTGTGCTGGTCTGAATCATTACAGAAACAGACTCTGTAAGAGCGTGTCAGCAATGGATGCTCTGCAGTGAATGGGTGCCGTCAGAATGAGAGTCCAAACAGCTGATAAAAACATCACAATAATCCACAAGTAATCCACAGCACTCCAGTCCATCAGTTAACATCTGGAGAAGACAAAAGCTGGAACAAATCCAGCATTAAGACGTTTTTAACTAAAATACATTGAGTCTATAATCCATAATAACGCTTCCTCCAGTGACAAAAAGTGCATCTGCTGTTGTCTCTCACATCAAAATCCAGCCACATAAGTGTTTAGAGCTGTTTAAACGCTGCTTGATCTGTGCAGATTTCTCTCCTGATTCACACCAGAACACTTTTTCACTGGAGGAAGAGTTATTATGGATTATGGACTCTATGTATTTGAGTTAAAAAGGTCTTAATGCTGGATTAGTTTCAGCTTTTGTCTTCTCCAGATGTTAACTGATGGACTGGAGTGCTGTGGATTACTTGTGGATTATTGTGATGTTTTTATCAGCTGTTTGGACTCTCATTCTGACGGCACCCATTCACTGCAGAGCATCCATTGCTGAGACACTGATGCAATGCTACACTTCTACAAACCTGATGAAGAAACAAACTCATCCTGATCTTTGTTGTTCAAACTCACAGCGAGGATTTTGTCTCCGATCTGCAGTCGTCCATCTCTATGCGCGGCTCCTCCTTCGATGATCTTGGTGACGTAGATGCTGTTGTCTGCGGGGACGTGTTGGTTCCCCACGCCGCCCGCGATGCTGAAGCCCAGACCTGCGGCAGAGGCTCAGCCAATCAGAAGAGCTGAAGGTCAGCCCCGCCCCCTCCCTCCCTCCCTCGCTAGCTCACGCACCTTTAGGGCCCTTGATGAGCTTCAGCTCTGTGATGTTCTCCGCAGGCGGTTTGTGTCGCAGCACATAGAGCCGCACGATCGGCCCCGCCTCCTTCAGCGCCTCCACCGCTAAACTGTGAGTGACCTCACGCACATCCACGTCATTCACGAACAGAATGCTGTCGTTCACCCTGAAACACAGACGGGTTACACTCACTGATGCTGAGAACACGTCCTGCCCAAAACTAGACACTTCTACAAACACCACAGTTTCATTACACTGAAAAACAAATGGTCAAGGATTCACATTGAAACCATTTTCACTCAGAAACCGCTAGTAAAGTTTTATAAATAATTGCAAAGAATCGGCAAGTAAACATGAAATTTTGAAGTATAATGACCATAAATGGTCTTGTAAAATGTACTCAATAATCTGTGAAAAATCTGAACTGTGAAAAATAATCAAATTTAATTTTCATTAGCTGATAAAATCACGAAGCAGTATTTAAATTAGTACATTTGTTAAAATAATAAATTAAGACCCCTTTCAGGTTAAATGTTTTGA
>NW_015558536.1:11161-11873 GCF_001515605.1 Sinocyclocheilus anshuiensis | reverse complement strand
TTTTCACTCAAACTTGATGGCCT
The DNA here is from genome assembly GCF_001515605.1 of Sinocyclocheilus anshuiensis. Lineage (NCBI taxonomy): Eukaryota > Metazoa > Chordata > Actinopteri > Cypriniformes > Cyprinidae > Sinocyclocheilus > Sinocyclocheilus anshuiensis. The sequence goes on along the minus strand of NW_015558536.1, from coordinate 11,850 downwards.
CCAGTATATTTTGCTGTATGAATATTTGAATATGTAATACACCAAAATAAAGATCAGAGCCTTTAGCTTTAAACAAAACAATCTGTTTTATTCTAGCCTTTGAATTTGAGACTTCAGTTTTTGCAACTTTACAGATCTTCTTTATGCACCAAGAGCTTGTAACACTCCAAAGAGAAAGGAACAATTGAAATCGCATCCCATGACCCCTTTAAATCATTCTTTTTTTATCAACACTTGAATATAGGCAGGTTTCATAAAAACGCATAATTTTGAGCAAAAAGGTGAGAAAATCTAATTTTTTTTATCAAAAAGTACATCTGGATAATATTCAGTACGATTATCAAAGCATAAATCCAGTAAATCACTTCACCTCCAAAGCTTGCACAGACAAATACCACGTCCTGGATCAACATTTCACTCCGTTACATTATGCAGTATTCATTTATATGCTGTCTATTGCTGATGATTTTTCATAAGCATCTGTTTACATAAGAGATGGCTGGTTTCTCCGTCCTGTGTGTTTTTGTTCGGGAGGTTTTGTACTCATTCAGAAGATGTGTAATAGCACCCCCTAGTGTATAACAGTGAAAACACGAAAAGCCGTAAAAACTCGTCTTTGGCGGGGAAGCGTTGTCTTCTAAAAGACGAGATAACTCGTCAATGGCGGGGAAAGAGGTAACATTATTAGT
>NW_015558536.1:2213-10900 GCF_001515605.1 Sinocyclocheilus anshuiensis | reverse complement strand
TATATGGGAGTTTTTGCGAAATTGACGCGTTTCCATTAGGCGTATTTTCAATTCGCAATTTCAATTTGCGTAATTTGAAGGGTAATGGAAACGTGCCTAGAGAAAACACGGAAAGCCGTAGAAACTCGTCTTTGGCGGGGAAAGAGTTAATAAATCAGCAAATAAAGAGAAAGAAATTATATAATCCCCCCCCTTCTCTAAGTGAGCAGGTTTCATTCAGTATTAGTATTTCTTGATCAATTGCTGTGAAATTGTATCGTCCTACTGTAAACATTTATGTTGTATTGTCTTGTGAGAACTGCATATTGAAACAAGTCACTGAAACAAAATTTCCCCAAGGGGATGAATAAAGTTACTTAATAAAACAGAGAGTTCCGGTGCTTGATTCTGATTGGCTGAGCCGCGTTCGAAGCTGTTGTAAATGACTCTACAAAGTAACACACACCTTTGTTTACGTTTGTCTGTTGCTCGGCAACCACTTTGTAGCAACCACAACTGTTTCTGAGGAGCTACATTGTTTGGTGGAAGAATACTGTTTTTATTAATATCATTACACTTTATTTGCTCCGTTTTATTTGGTGAAACCTTACTACGTATATGGAATAACCGTCTTATAAAAGCAATAATCCCCGTGAAGCCGTGGTTTACAGTGAATTTATAACAGCTAAGGGGTGTTGTTAGGTACAACGTGAAGCTGTTATGTAAGCTGTTAGCTCCTCAGAAACAGTTGTGGTTGCAACAAAGTGGTTGCCGAGCAACAGACAAACAAGGTGTATGTACGTTTGTCTGTTGCTCGGCAACCACTTTGTAGCAACCACAACTGTTTCTGAGGAGCTACATTGTTTGGTGGAAGAATACTGTTTTTATTAATATCATTACACTTTATTTGCTCCGTTTTATTTGGTGAAACCTTACTACGTATATGGAATAACCGTCTTATAAAAGCAATAATCCCCGTGAAGCCGTGGTTTACAGTGAATTTATAACAGCTAAGGGGTGTTGTTAGGTACAACGTGAAGCTGTTATGTAAGCTGTTAGCTCCTCAGAAACAGTTGTGGTTGCAACAAAGTGGTTGCCGAGCAACAGACAAACGTAAACAAAGGTGTATGTTACTTAAACTAACTAAGTAACTGATAATGAGGAAAATGATAATAAAGAAAAAATCATCAAGTAACACACTGAATTAAGTGCGAAAATTTTAGAAAGACTGAAAAAATATTTTTGTAAAACATACTCCAATATTTTCTGTTTTATTTACAACTTAAAAAAAATAATCAAATTTAATTTCCATTAGCTGATAAAATCATGAAGTAGTATATTCAGTATAAAATACAACTGAAAATACACTTAGTATCTGTTATAGTGAATATTATGTGTGCTGGTTTTAATTAAATATAATAGATAGTCTAATTAATAAATCAATAAAAATAAAGTGAAAAATTTAAGAATATTTAGCTTAAAGAAAATGCCTATTTTTGTAACATTATTTATGTAACAATTAAAGGTATTGCAAAGAAATAGACTTAATTTTCTTTTCTCTTCATTTATTTATAAATAAATAAATAAATAATATTTATTAATCTGTTAACTATTTAATTCATGATTTGTTTGGGGTGAAATGTGACCTGTATGTTTCTTTGTGACCTTCAGGCCAGAAATCAAATATAGATCCTGATCAAAAACAGGTTTGACATAAAGCCACAGGTGTGTGTTCTGTACCTGAGCCGTCCGTCCTGCGCCGCGGCTCCTCCTGGGATGATCTTAGTGATGAAGATACTGGGATCGTCTCCTATGTGAGGGTTATCAGTCCCACCGGCGATACTGAAGCCCAGGCCGGAGTTACCCTACACACACACACACACACACACACACACACGCACACACGCACACGCACACACACAAGCGCGCACACACACACACACACACACACACAAGCTGATGCTCATGCACTAGCGCTCTCATATGATGCATTTGAGAAGAGCTGAAAGGAAGAGACGTCTCTAACCCTCTCCAGTGTAATCTCCTCATACTCCACGTCTCCGTCCATCCCGTTCATCTGAGAGACAGAGAGAGAAACATCATTCATCAGTAACATTACTCACTGAGCATTTCTTCAGCACAGGATCACACGGACTCCAGCTAATCTCAGGTGATTCTCCGTGATGCTCAAACACCTGCATCACAATGTATGTTTGTTTGTACCAAGAGCTCCTAAAAAACACAGGCTCCTTCTGTGTTTGCGAACAAATCTCGTTCTTATTCTGATTAAAGATGTTTTCTTTGAATTGTTTGACACCTCAAAAGAGAATACAGCAAAATATACCTTGTGTTTACTGCTAGCTAAATTTCAGATACATAAACAATAATCTGATGATTCTGATGACAAAAAAATTATTCGCGATCCATCATTTCAGATCGGGACTTCGGAGCGTGAATCCCGAATCTGTCGATTTGTGAAATGATTCGCAAACCCGATCGATTCTAAGTTCCGATCTGAATCAAATACGCACTCCGATTGGAGCACTTGGAAACAATTAATCATTTTGCGACACAATGGTTTAACTCACTGATTCTCAAAGCGTGTTACGTGGGCTCCCTCTAGTGGCACGCAGAGGAATCACCGACTTAAATATTAATTAATGTTAAAACTAGGGATGCACCGACACCACTTTTTCCAGTACTCGCCCGATACCGATACTTTTATTTTTGGTACTTGTCGATACCGAGTACCGATACCGATATTTTTATTGCATTTGTACATTTTTAAAATATTGGGTACAGAAACCAAAAGGGTATGTATAATGTTAGTCGGTTAACTTCATTTATCAAATAGATACAGTCAAACCAAAATGTATTCAGACACCTTCAACATTTCTCACATTATCACAGTTTATTCGCTATAGTTTAGAAAATTATAATAAAATATAACAAGAACTCAGAGTTACACTGTGTCAGAACAAATTCAGCTTGATAATGTTAGATAACTTTGATAGAAAGGTATGTAATAGATTACAATCAACCAAAAATTATTCAGACAGCTGTTAGTATGACAGTATTTACACAACCATCAATACTTAGTCGGGCAGCCCTTAGCCTCAGTGACAGCCTGTAGTCTCCTGGGCATGCTGTCATCCAGCTTCATGCAAACCTCAACTTCAGTTTTCTCCCAGACTCGGTCTGAATAATTTTTGGTCCCAAATTTTTTATCAGTTTTACTGGTAATCCACTGTATGAAGAATTTTTGGAGAGAGCGAGAGTCTCTCTCTCTAGATATATTCACTCGACAAGCTCGCGCATCTGTGCCGCCGCGCACTCAATCCACTCAGCGTGCTTTATCAGCTCGCGCACATCAGCAATACAGGCGTTAATACTGAATGTTTAACATTATATTCATTGCATACATATACTTCGTAGACATCCTTAATCTCTAATAACTCCATTCTGCTGTCTGTTGTTCTGTTGTCGGTGTTTCTTTGTTTGAATATGGAACTGATCACATGCTGTGTAGTATCGGCGTTTGGTATCGGGGCATTTTAACGAGTACGAGTACAGGAGACCAGTATCGGGTCCGATACCGATACCAATATCGGTGCATCCCTAGTTAAAACAGTGTTTCCCAACCACTGTTGTTGGGCGTGCCGTGGAAAATGATCAAAAACTTCCTTATCTCTTATATTTCGTTATTATTTTAAATCAGTGCTATTGGTCATTGTTATGGCGGATTGTGAGTTTTACAAATATTTACCAATGAAAAGCATTCTAAAGAGCTTGTGACTAAACACGCCATTGGATCCTCGAACTGTCAGTCAAACCTCATAACTCCACCCCGCCTCCATTCAGAATGAAGCGCTGCGACGCGCAGTTTGAAGACAGATGTCTACTTCTTTGCAGTGCAAGGGTAAATAAAGAACTGATGTCTGAATAAGTAAAGCGTTTTCTTTACTCAAGAAATGCTGTCTATAAAGGCTAATGTTTTTGTGTGTATAAAGAGCAGAGAAGAGTCTTAGCATTTGCTGTCTAGTTGTAGCCAATACACTTTTATACGTTTTAAATATCATAGCTGTTCGTCTTTTACAGTGGCGGCTCGTCGGGGGAGGCACAGCTTCCCCAAAATTTTGAGGTGAAAATGGGAGGAGGACGATTTAATGTTAATAAAATTCACAATTCATTTCAATTAATGTCTCAGAATGTGTATTTTTTGTTTGTAATTCCACAGCTGTAATACCATAACATGTTACTGAAGTTGGAAAGCGCCGCATTTCTATAGCGAATGTGCCGAATCTGCTGATGTAATTACAACCGCTAGGTGATAGAGAAGGGGAGCGCGGAGCTCTCGTGCCTCCGTTGGTAAAAAAAAATCAGCCAATCAGCATCGAGTGTTGACTTTCAGCGCTGAGGAGTGTTGAGAAAAGAAGCCTCGCAAGGGAGGCTAGCCTCCTTCTGATATCAACCAATCATCACAGAGACGTATGTTACGTGATATTAGTTTGAACGTCTGCCGCTGCGCTGATAATGTACCTAGTACTTATGATGAGTAGCGATGTTTATTATTTGATCGCCAACAGATTTACCAAGCTGTCATTCAAACAGTATACATACAAATTAAAACTAAAGGGAGAACACGCCTAAGCTGGATACAGGCTAACGTTACTAATAATCAGCAGGGACCCCCAGACCAATACAATTAGTGTGCCTCCTCTATTTTAAAACCCACAAGCCACTGGTCTTTTATATCGTGAGATTTTGGCCAAATGTGTTAAACAACAAGAGAAACTGAGCGCCCATATAGCTACAATAAACTTTATAACCTGCAAACTGGTGAAAACGTGATGCTATTAATTTACTGCCTCAGATGCAGCTGTTCTAATGACGGACAAAACACAGATCTCGGTCACTCACTCGTCAAAAACCCCTTTAACTACATTTGAGTATGATTTTCAGAAAGTAAGTGCAAGTGTCTGATCATATATAAAGCCAAAATACCAGCTCTGATGACGCAATTAATTATTGGAAAAAAATCCTAATAAAAAATACGTTTCCCCTTTCCATCTTTTTTTTTGTTGTTTGTTTTTTTGTAAGCTAGTGGTGTGCGTGGGATTTTTTACATATCAAAACAAATAAACAATATATATAACAAACATGATTAATGTAACAATTTTAAAGAACAAAGGTTGTTTTGTGATAGCTTTTGGAGCAAGGGCGCCGCCATCTTGCAGTGTGACGTCACGGGGTTGGTTCGCTCCGATGGCCAGTGAAGTAATAGAAGCATTTCTTTACATTTTGAACACACGCTTGTTTTGAAATGGAGGAAGATGACCTTTTAACTTTGGGTTATCACAGCGTTTAAGTGCCGCACTGAAATCTATTCCGTGCTGTCTCACGCTTGAATGGCTTAAAACACTTAGATGTATAACCAAGGCTTAAAACACGTGAGAATGATAAACTTTACTGAGGAAGCAGCACTGGTCCGATTGTTCAGATACGTGATTCGTTAAACACTACGTCCAGTTAACAGCAGGAAAGCTGATTGTATTCGCAGGTGAACATAAAATATGATACATACAACTGGTGAACCAGTCAATGTAATGCATCTTAATGGTCTGACGTAACAATAAAATGCGACATGAATGATATTGTATGAAGCGTTGTTTGTTTACATCACGTTGCGCCTCGCATTATGACAACAACGTTTGGGATACCACGATCAAAACTTAGCATATAGACAGTTTGATGTTGAATATTCATCCAAATTATGGTGAAAACCAAATTATTTGTGTGTACCTAATTTTTTAACTGTGCATAGCTGTAGCTGAATAATTAGGCCTACTACGCTGCTGTATTTTAATGTTGGTCATTGGTGGTGCTTGGAGAGCCAAATATTTTCTGAGGTGGTACTTGGTGTAAAAAGTTTACTGGGTTAACTGATTCAGAGTTTCGTTATCGGTCTACTTGATCTGTAATAATCGGTATCGGCATCGGCCTTGAAAAACACATATCGGTCGACCCCTAGTTTGCAGGGCTATGTGGTCCGAAACAGACATCTATAATTGGGCTAAATTTAGACCAAATCAGACGGACCAAACAAAGCCCAATTTTCAACGTCTATTTTTGGGCTAAATAAAGAGACTAAGACGGGCAGACTGGATTTAGCCCAAAAAAACAACGTGGACGTCTGGTGTTTGATGAATGGTTTAACTGAGTTTCGAAAAGCTCTGTTTCGAACCAGTCAGTGTAATGCATATGTCTTAATGGTCTGACATAACAATAAATTGCGACATGAATGATATTGCATGAAGTGTTGTTTGTTTACATCACGTTGGGCCTCGCGTTATGAAAACAATATGTTTGGGATACCACGATCAAAACTTAGCATATAGACAGTTTGATGTTGAATATTCATCCAAATTATGGTGAAACCCAAATTATTTGTGTGTACCTAATTTTTTAACTGTGCATAGCTGTAGCTGAATAATTAGGCCTACTACGCTGCTGTATTTTAATGTTGGTCATTGGTGGTGCTTGGAGAGCCAAATATTTTCTGAGGTGGTACTTGGTGTAAAAAGTTTACTGGGTTAACTGATTCAGAGTTTCGAAAAGCTCTGTTTCACCATCACTACGTGTCGAAATTCAAGAATGAATGGCTCTTTTTAACTGGTTTTTGCAAGTGAATCGCTTGTACATATATTCTTAAGGACATCAAAACCTAAAATAAAACTCCAGAAAGGTGTAAAATATGTGACCTTTAAAGAAAGTTTTTGTCAGAGCCCTTGTTATTCTTAATTTTGACATTAATTTTCATTTTTACACCAGACATATATATCGGTTCAAAATATCGGTTATCGGTCTACTTGATCTGTAATAATCGGTATCGGCATCGGCCTTGAAAAACACATATCGGTCGACCCCTAGTTTGCAGGGCTATGTGGTCCGAAACAGACATCTATAATTGGGCTAAATTTAGACCAAATCAGACGGACCAAACAAAGCCCAATTTTCAACGTCTATTTTTGGGCTAAATAAAGAGACTAAGACGGGCAGACTGGATTTAGCCCAAAAAAACAACGTGGACGTCTGGTGTTTGATGAATGGTTTAACTGAGTTTCGAAAAGCTCTGTTTCACCATCACTACGTGTCGAAATTCAAGAATGAATGGCTCTTTTTAACTGGTTTTTGCAAGTGAATCGCTTGTACTGAATGATCGGAGTCACGAGTTTGAGTTTGAATCATTCGGAGCGGTTCCAGCGTAAGTGACTCACTCAATTGAATCAGTTCGTCTGTTCCTCTTGTTTTCAGTCATGTTTACACGACACTGTCAGCGCAACTACTGGCTCAGCTCGCTAGTTTTATCACATTAACTGAAATAAGCGAAAAAAGTATGATGCTTACAAATAAAATATCCATATTTCCATTCCGAAGATAACATCCAACACAAGTTTAGAACATATTCCGGTGAGGTAACAGGTTTACTGCTAGCTAGTGAACCACTCCATTAAGTTAGATGGAAACATTGTGCTTTACGATGGAGTTTGTAGCTTAATTCACTGTATTTGAAATAGTTTGAGCTGCAGTTCAGTTGCTGACAGTTCAATAGAAATCAGCTGAAAGCATCCAGTCTCTCAAACCATTGAAGTGAATGTTCAGTTTATCAGTGTATATTGTAATAAATATTTGAGAAATGATTGTTGAGTCTATATAGAGTGATAGTCAATGTAAAAAGAGCAAATGAACACAAAACAGCAGAACAACATCAAGTTAAAGAGGATAAACTTTATAATTCAGCTGAACTGTGCTCGTGTGTTTAAACTCTTCTGCTCGTATCTGTTCTCACTCCACACATCTATTCATTTTCTAGAGTATTTCTTTAACTTCTCAGGTAATATCAATGGTGTGACCGATTTCAGATGCGGCCAAAATTACAACAACAGTGTTGCATACGCATATATTTAATTGTTTCATCAAAATTATTGCTAGGGACAATTTAGTAGTCGCTGAATATCAGTAGGGAACATGTCCTTAGCGTCCCAAATAAATTGTACACCCTCTCAGAATGAGAGTCCAAACAGCTGATAAAAACATCACAATAATCCACAAGTAATCCACAGCACTCCAGTCCATCAGTTAACATCTGGAGAAGACAAAAGCTGAAACTAATCCAGCATTAAGACGTTTTTAACTCAAATACGAGTCTATAATCCATAATAACTCTTCCTCCAGTGAAAAAGTGTTCTGGTGTGAATCAGGAGAGAAATCTGCACAGATCAAGCAGCGTTTAAACAGCTCTAAACAAATATGTGGCTGGATTTTGATGTTAGAGACAACAGCAGATGCACTTTTTCACTGGAGGAAGCGTTATTATGGATTATAGACTCGTATTTGAGTTAAACACATCAGAAAATGTGCTCACCCCCCCGGCAGATGGCGGATCCTTTAAGTAATCAAGGATGAGTTTTTCCATCAACAGCATCTTGAAACCACTGAAGAACCATATAGACTCACAACCTAAACGGCCCGAGAGACACACGCTGGGTAATTAACATACTGTCTGTTTTAGTAACGGAGCTAAAGAACTTTAATTAATGTAATTTGATGAGTTCCAGCGCTGGAGGGCCGTCACACATACACACACTCACTCACTCACTCACACACTCACTCACACACACACACACTCACTCACTCACTCACTCACA